>NW_016910588.1:1522286-1583555 GCF_001483705.2 Eufriesea mexicana
GTAATGAAAGGATTTAGAAACGATTTTCCAAAATTATAATATAATCAATCGGTCAAACTCGGTCGAATCAGTATTAGATCGCGTGTAAAAATTATATATATGAAGAGTGTGGCTTCGACAAATAATATACTTTATTTTTTTCATCGTCCAAATTCACTAAACTTGAAGAATAATCTTCCTCGCTTTTTTTCTTCTATTTTTGTATTATTTGTTTCACACGATAAATATAAAGAAATTTGTTTATGAGTTGTATATGGAATTATAAACGTAAATAACGTAATTATAGTAACGTAATAAATAGTAATAATAAATTATAATTACATAAACTAAATTAAATAGTTTTAAAGATTATATAAATATTTCGTTTATACTGTATATTTTGCAGATACTTTGTATCATTTATGTCACGTAGTAGAATAATGTATGTACATATGTAATTAGTACAAATTGGTTATTCTATTATTTCTTTTAACTCTAATTCCAGCAAATTATGGAATTCTTAATTTCTTTCAATTATAGAATTTTATACTACTTATAAATAATATAAAATGTTTATCTCTTAGGTTCAATTTAGGTTATGTCCGTGTTTCCTACTATAGATGTCTCTGTTGTTTGATTCAAAATAACTTTATTGGGGATAATCATAAAGTTTTAAATTAAAATTTCGAAAAGTTTTCTAACCTTAGATTTTATAAACGTTTTATAAAGATTCGTTTAATTTTGTTAAAGAATTATTAAAATAGATGTATACATGTATTATGAATATGAAACAGTACATTCGATCATTATCACGAAGACTTATCACTTTTATAGTTAATATAACAATTTACTCGGTTAATTTTGAGTGGCATTATCTATATTTAAAAACTATTACGTTATTTAGAAAAGTTATATAATTTATTTATAAGCTTCTCGTTACTTAGAAAAATTATATAATTCATAACTTTATTAAAAATAAAAATAATTAAAAGATGTCTTCGTGTACTGCACAAAAGAAGGAATTTTAAGGTAATATAATTTCAGTGTAAAAAGGAATGAGATCAGTTGATTTGTAAATACACTTGTTATAAAGTTTTTGTCCAATATAATGTTGCATTTAAGTCATACGTAGATGTATAAAGCTTGAAGTTAATAATTTTCTTACAAAAAGTTCCAAAGATCTTTCTATACTTTTTATTTTGCTAGCATTGATTTTAGTATTTAAAGTGAATTTATGGAAAACAAGGGTAAAAATTAAAAACGTATTATTTGTCAAGACACTCTCTCCCTTTATAGTATTCTAAGGATATAGGATTTTTTCAGTTGCTATCTAAGGGATCTTTTCTTATTAGTAAGGTCCTGGAGTCTCTATACCACAAACTTTATCAGATATATTCAAATTTCTTTTCTTTTTCGTTTTTTCTTTTCTTATTTTTAATTCAGAAGTACATTTCGAAACTTGTTCGTTTTGACTTTGACTTTCGTTCTCCATCATACTGCTTTATACAGGCTGTCCCTCAGGAAAGGATATAAATTTTAAAAAGAAATTTTGAGAAATTTTTTTCAGAAGAAAAAAAGTATAATTTATGATTTAAAAAATTGTAATTAGGATATTTGATTGTTTTTAAGGACATTTGATTAAGTAGTTATTACTTTATAATTTTACATACTTCCTGAATATTATTTTCCATAATATTATATAATATTAAATTATATTAAAAATATCATTAATTTAATTTCAATTAATCAATTGAAATTATTCCACAAATATTATAATGAAAACGAAAAGCTTGTATATAATAAATTGTCCTTTCATTTGGAGACATCTTGATGAAATTTGACTTTGTCGTATTTCTATTTCGTGATTTCTCTCAATTTCGACTCGATAAAATTCAACACAGGAATGTCTTCTTCTCCTGTACTTTATTATTATTTTGTTTAACCGCAGTGTCTTTAGTTGCCTGACATGTTTAACGAATTTGCCTGACATGTGAATTACTTACTACATGACTCAAAATCGAAGGGAGCACTATGAGGAGCACTATATAAAAATTTGAAGTTATTTAACACGATTAACGAAACCAAACTAACATATGTTCACAGTGGTTCGTTGATTCCTTTAGTATTATGCCAATAGAGGTCTTAGAGATAGTATGAAATTGCAAGTATGATGTAGCGCTTCCCTCGTTGCAGCCCTCTACACAAACATAGGCTAACACTGAAATGGCATCGATAAGAAGATGACACAACGAATTTTATAACCTCACTTTCGATGCAAATCTTACTATGTGATCTTTGACTGCAAACGTAGGGGTCTGCTATGCTGTGCTTTACATTTGCATGAACATGATCTTGAATGTCTGCTTAATGTGTCGATACTGATCGAAATAGAGTGCTCAACAAGCTTTCCTAATTTTCTGTTTCTTCTCTCTGCTTAATGTCTAATAGTGTGACCCGATCTTCTCAACGCATGCGCAGTTTTATTTTCATCTACCTCTACCTACCTGTGTCATTGCTTCCTTTCTATGATCACAATTTTCCTGGTTTCACTGTACATATCATAAACTTGGTCTGTCATCTATAAATTATACTCATGCGCTTTACTCACATTAATGTCTTCATACATGTGAGATATTCTCTGAAAGATTTGGAAATTGTGTGTTTTGAGTATTATACGGAGTGTTAAAAAACTGTTATGTGTTAAAGATTGTTTATAGAAAAATAAAAATGAAATAGATATAATGAATGATGAAATTATTCAATCTCTTTGTGCAAAATGCAAATTTCTATTTATGCAGTTCTGAATGCAGTTGAGTATTTGTACATACTTGTCATTGTTGCAAATTACATTGAAAGGAAAAGTTCAAGCTTTAATTTGGATTTTGTGTTTTGATTTATTAATCTATTTGTCAAACTTTGCATACGTGTAGATTTATATATATGGATAATCGATTCTTGGTGTTTTTGAAGGTTTGAAAAGAATGAGAAGACTATACTTCTTTTATTTTATAAAACATTTCAGTGACTATAAGATGTTAAATTTGAACAAAATTTATATTTATACCATTTTTTTTATTTGCAATGTAATAAGCAATATGTTAGATTGTAACTTTGTTTTTATGATAATTTATAATTAAAATTCATTATTAAAAGAATATAAAAAGATACAAAAATAGAAAGTTTGGATTGTAGATTAGGAACATCAAACAGGTCTGTGAAATTTATATTAAAAACAAATCTAAATTTGTATATATGTAATATATATAATGTATATAACATATGTATATAATAAGCTTAATCTTTTTTTAATTTTTCGGTGCCATTTGCATCCTGATATCTTAATTTAATTAAACAGTACAGCTATCAGAATATTTTTTAAAACATATACTTTAAATTATTTTTGTTTTTTATCAACTTTGACAATAAGATCAAGTACTGGAAACAATTTTCTTCGATATAAATATAAATCATGAAATATATAAAGTTTGGAAATATTCAGATGAAGGTAATTTTACATTGTAATTTAATGGATTTCTTCAGTGTGCTTGTTTGGTACATTAAATAGTTTATATACACAATATCAAGTAAAAGATGTGCTTTTTGTTACATAAAAGACATCTGGAAGAAACAAACTTGGAATAGGAGAAATAAAAGGAATAGAAAATATAATCTAGTAATAATGAAACGTTCAAATATCTTATTACTATGAAATACATAAACATGTAAATATTAGTATTTTTTAATACTCTGTATAGAAAACATTTATATTCGCACAACTGTACCATATCATAACATTCTCTTGCAGTTGTAACTGCTTCAAAGCTTGCTAACACATTACTACAATGTCACATTTCACATCCATATACTATATACACATATATTATCCAAACTTTCAAACTTCATTCGTCTTATTCATATAGTAATACACTTATATCACTAAGGCTAGAACAAAATTAAACAGATTTATGCGACAAGTTTCTCAAATATTGAAAAAATAGAATTTTTCAAAATTCATGCTAGAAATATAATCAAGGAAATTGACTTTGCTTAAAACGATATTTTAACAATTCTCTTCTCCGCTGTAATTTTTATTATCGTTGAACGTTGAACGAGAAGTATCTGCAAAAAGTAATCTCAACAATTGTAAACATTGTAAACACCGCACCGAACATACAAGACCCGGCGAGGTTACTAAAAACTAACCTCGAAGCTTCGCGAAGTTCGGCAACATTGATCGTTAGATAAAGTCATGTCACTGAACCAGATCGAAGCAGCTGTTGGAAAGTCAGTTTCCTGCAAAACCGTAGCGTAGATTAATTATCGCGGAGCGTGCATTTTTCACGACGTTCGGCTCTGCTAATCCAGAAGTCAGCACGCATTCATAGCTGGATATGAGTATGAGTATAACAAACTGGTCGGGATTTTTCGCTGGGGAACAATAAGAGACGCGCGCACATGGAGTAGGAAAACGCAGATCGTTGCCCCTGAACCACATCCCTATCCTTGTTTCCCCCACTTTTTTCTCGTTCTGCTGCGACCACGTAATCCGAGGATCCAGCAAACGTGTATATATATCCGGTGAAAGCCCCTGCTGTACATTGCAACCATACATAGATGACCCAGTTTGTTTGTAACGGTTCGTAGTGGCATAGCGTTTTCCAGTTATGATTTCTATTTGCAGGCAATTTTTGCTAGTAGCATACCTGAGATAATAGAGCTCGTAGGCAGTAGGTCCAAGTACAGCGGCGAATACAAGCGGGAACATGGAAAGAGGTATTATTATATAATTACATCCTTCAATCCTGTCTCTTGTCTATTAACGTTTTACTTTCAGTATGTATATACTTATAATCTTTTCATGTATATGTACACATTTACACGTTTTATACGTATACTTACACACATAACTCATATCAGTGACATGCTCTTACATGAATTCACGTATCGTACATACATATATCGAAGAGACACGAACATACACTTGTGTAGACGCTGCTGCATACCTGTATGTGTAACATATGTTCCGAGTTATTTCGTTATCTCTGTTACGAGAAGGAATTCATGGCTTTCGTTTGCTCAAATAACCAAGTGGTGATAAACATTAGGAAAATAGGAAGTGCAATCATCATTGACGATAAATCTGTATATACTTCCAAAATTCTTAATGGCTTTCGTAACTTATGCCGTATATACTTATACATTTATGTTTCCTTGTATACTTATATATTTATACTAACTGTACGTTTATATACTTATACGTACTTCCATACTTGTATATTTATACTAATTATATGTTTATATACTTATACGTATTTCTATACTTATACTAATATTTATATACACTTAAATTTATAGTTTTAAGTATTTTCATACTTATACAATTGAGTTAATATTTTATCGATAATATATCGATGAATCTTGTTCCTCAAAAAATAGTTCACTGTTCTACGTTTCATTCGTGTTTCTATTTTTTAATATTTTAATTCTATTATTATTCACATTATATATTAAACATATACATTATATTATAATGTACAGGAATATGTATATGGATTTATCGTAAAATCTTTCAAAAGAGTTACAGCTTTATCGGGCGAGTTAACCGGTCGTAAGGTTAAGTTCGGCGACTAGGATTTAAAGTTGTGTATTTTATAGGTTATGTAACACGAAGTGCTGTATGAATACGTTGGCAAAAATTTCTTGAACAGAATTAATGAAATAATCAACGAATACGTTGATACACGTTAAGGTATGTCTAGCATTCTTGCAAACACGACGATAACTATTAACTAGTTAAAGCGAAAGGAACGAAGAGTGCCGAGAGGCTCGTTATAGCTGACGCGATTATGCGGACTTTGACGTTTCAGAAACGTCGCGTTTGTAAACGTGGTATCGCTCTCCGCGTTCCCTTTTCTTTTCAAGTGAAGCTATTCCAATGATCACGGTGAAAGATCCAATAGAGCTTTATAATTAAGTATGTGCACGCTGAAGATTAAATAGACTTTAACGAATTTGAACTTCTTCAAAGGAATAAGTGACGTATTGGTTAAGAGTAATCTAGGGAATTTTTTTTTTTTATAAAATTGTAAGTTTCACTGTTGCGTTATGTATTTCATGCGTTGGTTATTATGCAGGGTGGTTGTAATCTTTTATGGAGAAAGAATATTTTAGAAGTTTTGGTTATTATAATTTATTTCCAATTTTAAAATAATAAATCATTGCTTGAAATAGTTTTATTATTGTCAAATTATTCGGAATTATTTTAATATTGTATGAACTGATATATGAATATGGTATATATATACAGTATAGTATAGGGTGTCCCAAAATTTATGCAAGATTTGAATTTTCGCCATTTGTGCGGTAAAGTGTTGCCAACTAAAAGAAAAGACAGCGTGACAGCTGACAGTTCAGAGTAATTAAAAATGGAGTACTATATGAAAAAACAACGCGTCTTCATTGTGGAGCAATATTTACAACTTTTACAATTAAGAACCTGTATTTTCTATCAAAATTAATTCTTACGTGAATTTTTGGGTACCCTTTGCAAATAATTTTTTCTTGTGTAGAGTGCTTTATTGTAATCTTATTTTACATATTGCTAAAATTGTTACTAAAATTGTTAGTCATTCAAAAAAATATTTCACATCAAATTCCTTATATGAATAGGAAATAGTTCACAATGTTATTGTAGATATTACAGTAAACTTTTAACAAAATTTTGAATATAATTTTTATTTTATTTTTAATGAAGTTTAACGAATACAAATATTTTTTTACAAATTCGACTTTATAGTTATATTTAAACAATTTAAGAAAACTAAAGATTAATAAAGTTAAACTAAACTAGAAGAAAATTAAAGATACTAAGTAGTAATATATAGTAATTAATTATAGTAATTTATTTTACAAGTTTTAATCAGACGATGTAAACATAAAATAATACAAAGAAGATTATGTGGGATAAATTTTAATGTGTTTAAGAATTATGTGGGCTGTCAGAGAATAAATAAAAGATTTTTATATTTGTGAGAAAGAAATCAAATGACTCTTCACTTTCTTGTTTCTCGAGCTTCGTTTTCGAAAGGCATTGAAAATTTCAGAATCCGGTTTCTGCTAGCTGACAAAGATCTCACGTACACGCACACACACAGAAGTCATACTGTAGCACATTTCTATGTATCTGTGTTTGTATGAGTAATACGTGACCTCTTATGTGAAGTATATCTGTACCAAGTGAGACTTCGTGTTCGTGAGCCTTTTCTAGAGTTCAAGCAGCACGTTCTAAACGTGGTCCTTGAAATTTTCTACGCTTACGTTTTTTGAAAACAAAGCTCCGTGTTATAGAACACGAACGTACACACTTTTCTATCTTTGTCGCAAAGAATTAACATATTTCACCTTCTCAGAATTTTAACTCTGAATTTGTTATTTTGAATGTAATTTTCTTACTCCCATGTTTTGTAAACAGAAAAACATATTTGGATTATTCCATATTGGAATGTGAAATAATTTTTCAATTTTTATTGTTTTTATTTTTTAAATTCTTCTTCACTAATGATTTTTGTTAGCGTATTATAAAATTTAAAGATTAATCTTTTAAAAATTAATTAATTTTTAATTCATTAATTATAGGGTATAATAATAAAGAAATTATAATGATGCGATTAAATTAGTTTCCATGAAATAATTCGTCGAATTATTAACAATTCGAAATGATACGCAACAGTGAAATAATTTCATTTTCAAAAATGGAATGTAACATTGACGTAGAATTGGGAAATCTACAATTCGATTTCGAAATTATTTTTCAAAGATTAGAAACAAAAATATTATTTTTAGGTACAGAAGCAATTAAAAATGTTTCTTCGTTATTATTAACTTCGTGAAGTTTGAAGATTACCTAATTGTCATACAGGAAAATATTTATTTTTGAGTAAAAATAATGAAATTGATTTAAATTTATATGTCAGTTTTTTAATATTTTAAAAATGGAAAGTATTTTATTATAGCTCAAAATTTGATCATAATTTATATTTTATTATTATTATATTTTATTACATTTTATTATTCATATTTTGAAATTTTGAATGTTGATGTATAAAATAACTTTTGATGATTGAGAATGCTTTTTGTTGGTAAACCAATTGGTTAGTTCAAATAAGAGGAATAATATGTTATTTAGGTGAATAACACTTGACTTCAATCATAGTGTTTAATGTGTGGAGGAGACAGGGACAGCAACAGGAAACAATTAAATCAGAATTTTTGTATCGAATAATTGCTTGTGATAGGCAATACACGTATAAGTGCAGAATCCATATGTCATTTAGCAAAAAGATTATACGTGACAAACAATTCATATGACAATTATTCGTGGTCTCCACTATAAACGTGCTAATTTGCATATATGGTTCTAGAATTTTTTTTAAGTAATTGAAACACGAAATTAATATCTGTTCTCTTACTTGCTGTATAATTAAAGAAGCATAGAGTCAGATTACTTTTTGTTATTAGAATCTTTTACTCCCATTTTTCATAATTGTTCCAATTGATATAGGAAAGTATGTAATGTCCAAATTTGTGAAGAAAGAATTAAATAAATTTATAATAAATTAAATAGATTCATTATTTTATTAAGTTAAAAATTTTGTAATATTAAGTGTGTATTAATTTTTCAAAAGAATGAAATGACTAGGGTTAATGGTGACTTTTTAAAGGTTTTGGATAATTTTATTATTAATAATTATATCTTAATCATAATACACATCAATACATATTTACTGTATATTTTAATTATATTTACTATACATAATTTCAAATCCTATCTTAATACAAGATATTTTTATCTTTATTCATTTTAGCTACTAAGAATATGAAATACATTCAGATTTCTGCAGGAATATTTCATCATATTATAAAGTATGAATAATTTATTTATGTACTGCTTATACAAAGTCAATATTAAAATTCATTTTTGCAGATATTTGAGGAATAAAAATAAATAAATCAAGGCTTTTGCGCATCAATTATAATATGTTATAACTTCTTCGATTTATTAATATAAATTTCCCATAAATATGTACTTACAGCTTTTCTTAGATTACTATTCCAGAATAAGCCGCAGTCTAAGCCTGAGTCACACGAAAATGAAACATGATACAGTAGTTTCCAGATGAGTGGTCAGATTTTTGCCTAGTTAAGTTTTCACGAATTCAGTCCCACCATTTATTTTATGAGTCAGAGGTAGCAGCGATGAACGATGCTCGAATCTCGAGTAATCAATCAGTGACAGATCAAAAGAATCATCTCGAGCACTGAATTAATGGTGCACGAATGAAGAATCGAATATTTTATATTTGCGACTAGGCTTTTACGAAACTATCATTACGGTATTATTCAGCTTTTCCGATAAAAATAAGTTGACATAACCTCATTCGGTTCCTAATTGACAGGGAAACTAACCTTAGTTGCGTATCACTAAATATAACTAAAAAATAGATCTAAATATAACTAGAAAATAGAACTAGATATGACTAAATATAACTAGACGTAACTACGTGACTATTAGGGGAGAGCTATAAAAAATGTTACTAAATATAACCCGAATGAGGTCGCGTTTGAATTAATTTTTATTCGAAGAATCTCGACAGTTCAATGGTAACAGGGTCACGAAAATTTGATCATGAATGGATAAATTCATATTTCTGCCGGTAGATGGCTCATTAAACGCTCGCGTTTATCGTTTTGATCTGTTGCCGAGTGGTTGCGCTGCTTTTCGTCCCAATTGGCTTTTAGTACTGTATCGTGACTCTCTTTCAAGCACGAAATTTTATCGAAAAATAGAATTTCAATCGTAACTAAAAAATCGCAAGTAAATCTGATTCGCGATTATTTCTCGGAAAATTTACCGGTGTTCGTAATAATTTATTTCTCGAATGAAAAGCAGACGAATATATCTCACTGGTTTTTCTATTGATGCACAAATATAGCTCTGGCAATTTTACTCCTTTGATGGATTTTAATATTCACTTGATATCAGTGCTCTTTTGTAGAATTTTATTTATTTATTTTATTTAAGAACATTAAATTTTATTTAATTATTTATTTTATATAAAAACAAAACCTTTTTACAAATTGTCACTTTTATTTCAATTATTTCATTCATTCATGCATTATTCGAGTGTATAAGTAGTATTAAAAATATTTGATACGTCTTTTTTTTAAATTTATAAATTTAGATTTGATAATTAACTGTTTTTATCGATATAGTTTTTGATATTGTTATATGCTGGAATAATTCGATATAACGTTATTGGGTATATTTTTTCCTGTTCAATTTTTCAATTATCGATATTTTTACATAAATGTATGACTAAATCAGTCATATCGTGATACATTTATAAATTTAGATTTGATAATTAACTGTTTTTATCGATATAGTTTTTGATATTGTTATATGCTGGAATAATTCCATATAACATTATTGGATATATTTTTTCCTATTCAATTTTTCAATTATCGATATTTTTATATAAATGTATGACTAAATCAGTCATATCGTAATAAATGGAGGTGGAAGATTTTTTGAAAAAACAGAAAGTCATCTGTCGTTTGAATATATCTTTTCTTTCATGACTTTGATTTTCTGTCACATTTTATGTAATATGATATATGTATATATATACACATATTATTTGACAGTTAAACGTGTATAGAACGGAGCAATAACTTCATTTATATAATCTATAATTTGTTATTTTTGGAATTATCAGAAAGTTTTATTTGCGAAAATTTTATGGCAGTAAGAGGATTATAACAAGACGATAAATCATTCTTTTCGTAGCTGCAGGAGCATCCGTGGAATATAAGTCATCTTTATATTTTTTTGTTCAAATTTGTAGCAATAACGTGTACACACACAATTTTTGTGGCTTGTATGTCTAAATCATTTGACGTTAATAAATAAAATAATAATTCATACATTATAAAAAGTACTATAAATGGTACGAATTTAATTAAATTATTTATGCTACACATATTTTATACTAATCATGGATAAGAAATCTTAATTTGAAAAACGTATTAAAATTGATAAAAGAAAATTTATTTTAGAAGAATAAAAAGTGTTGTATACCATTCTAAAAGGCATGAAGCTATCGATTATTAAAATGTGTACTATAAACAATTATTGCATTAATATAAATGAACATTCCTACGAGTTAGTTCATCTTTTAGAACATAAGAATTATTAATTTATATCATTATTTTATATAAAATAATCAACAGTTTTAACTTGTTAAAATTATCTCGCTGCCCTCTATCACATTATAAACAAAAGCATAGTTTTAAAAAAACATGACCTTGATATTCTCAATAAAAGTTTTGCAACATCTGTAAATAAGTTTTTCATACCACTAAAAATAACAAAGATATTTCAGGTGCAAGTTAGTGCTCCAACCTCCATGTTATTTTGCAGGTCAAACAGTGCCCTCTGCAGTGTTAAAATTAAACTTCTGGAGGTGAATCATTTCATAACAAAATTAACATTATAAAAACAGTGATTAGTATGAATTATAATTTTTATATAAACGATACTTTATATAACACGAGAAATCAATAAAAAGTCTCGACAACTGTATAATTGCAATTAGCACTGCTATTGCGACAGGCTCGATAGTGACATAACCTATAAACTTTTACATTCGTGTCGTTTCAGTACAGAAAATATTTTGAAATATTTTATTTGAAATTTTATTTGAAAAATTATTATCAATTATTTGAAATTTGAAGATATTAAGATTATCACACGTAGAAATGTCTTAGTCAATGTTACCATAGAATCCACGATTACTTGGATCTTTCACCGTGCAGTAGCCACTGCGTTCAAAGCACTTTAAAAGTGAGGTTACCGCGAACAAATTTAACAAGAGAAGCATGAGTTCTTTCAACCAGTTCTTCTCTCGCATGCCTTTTGCATCATCGATACGATTTATTCGTTCTGACGTAACAAGGTTCATCGATAGGTTGCTCGAGCACTCGGCATTGGTGTATTTGAAAGCATTCGCATCTCATTTATTTATTCGTATCGAAAGAATTTTGATAACTTTTGTGATCTTACATGATACAGGCATCGTTGAAATAAATTGGAGGAAATAATACGAGGAAACGTGCAATGTTCCTCCAATTTCTTCGGTGTTTTATCTACTACAAGAGTATAACAAGAGCACACCTTTTGCCAAGATTGCACGATTTGCCACTTTAGTCTGCTACCTATAACGTACGAACATGTACACTATACAGAGAACATCGCTTATTAGTACTAGAAATAGATAAACAACTCGTTCGAGATACTTATATTAATCTAGTTCCTTAGATCAGATTTCGCTTAATCGGTATACAGTCACTCGCGAAAGTATTCGAACACACGTATCTCAAATATTTAACAAATGAAATGCACGCGTTAAATTAAAAATTTCAAAATAATACTTCACCTAACCTTTCAAGTAACTCAGCAACGCTATTCCTATTCCGTGGAGAAAAATATTACTACATCGGACCGCAATGTACAGTGGCACTGCGTTCGAATTGACTGCAGCGCCACCGCGGTCTCAGTGGTACCTAGGACAAACAACACGATCGTGCCACTCATTTCTTCATATTTTTCTAACGATCCTTGATACTTGAACGGGCAAAATAAGAAACGAGTTTTGAAAATATGCAAATAAAACTATGGCAAAATTGTATTATATATTCTTCCAGTACCGAATGTCGGATCAGTATGAAATTTGAGAAGGATGGTGAGAAGAGGAGTTGGATCCAAAATACAAAATTCTGGCTTCAGATATTCACTGGTTTTTGAAATATTAATAACAATCTGTCGATATTATATTATACATTGAATTCTGTGTGTACACATCTATCTACCAGACTCCATAATGGCTTAAGCACTCTTATTTACTACTTGACATTTGATGACTATGATTGTGATAGCATCGTGACCTCACAGATAGACGCGTACAGGCAAAATTGAATACTGTACTAACAGTTCTTTATTAATATCTTAGAAAGTAATAAATATGTAGTAAATATAATTTACTTTTACATAAATATGAAAGTAAAGCTAAAATTTTATTAAAATACTATATTTTGGAGTCATCCCTTCTTCACTACTCCCTTTAAATTTCGTGTCTATTGTATACCAACGTTTTTTGAAAGTATAATAGAAAAATTTAAGAGCAAATATTATAATTCGTATAATATTAGATGTAAATATATTATTTATGGAGGTCATGAGAATATTCGAATGCATATGAGTAGAGGGTAGAAAGACATTAATCTTAAAATGTTAACATAGATCAGTGATTCTCAAATTACATAACATTTTAACGCTGAGAATCATCAATATGGTTTGAATTTTTCATAACTCCCATAAACGACATATTCCCATAAAATATCTCCTAAATTTTCTATTCATTGTTGGATTTTTTATAATTATACCTAAACATTCTCGACACGATTATCTCCCATTTTAGGTGAAATATTTTGAAAATTCGTATCTAACATGTATATTTCATTCGTTGAACATTGGAAATAAAACTGTTCGAATAATTTCACGATTGACTGTACCCACAATCATGTTTCTTTCTTTTACTTTTCATCTCTTTGTTTGTTCTCTCTTATTTGCTCCTGACGGGCTAACAGAGAAGATTAACGAGGAATTGTTGATGCGTGTTTCGCGTGATTTGTTTAATAATAATTCGCAAATCAAGCTACCCAGGATGATACTAAAAATACACAACTCGAAACTCCTATACATTTTCATACATGACCAACGTGCACACGATACGCGGCATAAAATGTTCGTTCCAGTTTTCGTTTATTTTCTACCCTGTATTCCTTTATATAGGGCAATACCATTATGTTTTTGTTCATGTACGAGCACTCTTGACGACAGACGATGTCATCGCAGAAATGTTGTTGTACAACGCAATTGTGCTCCACCCTGTGGTTGTAAGTTGTCCACATCATACGCTACAATAGAGCCTGCATGCCAGTTAATTGAAGTCTGAAATTTTTACGAAGCTTCAGACGACGCTTGTTTCTTCGTCAAATGGGAAACACGCGTCGTTTTCGTCTAGAAATGCTGATCATAGTTAGAGTGATAATCGAAGGATCACCGCACTGTGACACAGAACAATGTCTCTACGTGAAACTAACGGCACTGTATTTTTATAGTACAGTGAGATCATCTGTTATGTTATTTCGTGGATAAATATAAGTTTTTATTTTTCGTTAAATAACAAAATGGAATATATATGATATTGGCTTTTCGAACGTTTATTGGGATCAATGATGGGATCAATATTGAGGTTATGAAGGTATTATCGATTGGATATAATTGTTCATGTTTTAGGCTTGAATGATATAGAGGAAGTTAATTATTATTATCATATAGTTAATTATATAGATTCGTTATTACAATTTTGTACATTCATACACACAGATAAGAATGGCTGGAAAGTATGTGCATAGATTCGTCTATGTAGTTAGCGATGAATGTCCATATGTGAGGTTATGTTGCAAGATAAGAGAAGAATCCTTGAATGAGAATTCAAATTGGAATCTTAGAGATATTTCCAGGTTTGATTTTAAGAATTATTCTGCATATTTGTTCAATCGTTTGTGAAGTAATTTTGGATATCGAGATTTGATATAGTTACGTTATATTGAATTTTAGTTGTGCTGTTGATGACGATTTAGAGATGTATGAGGTACATGTACGATGTTTTTAGGTACGAGGTATAACCCTTTCGCGACGAGTGCCGTATATATACGACAGTCACTTATTGTTTCACAATGGCTAACGCTGATAATATACGGCAGCCACTTATTGGTCTACATACGGCTGATGCCGTATACATACGGCAAATCATAATTATATTAACCCTTTGCACTCGACAATTTTTTGGCTAGAGAAGAGTAGAAATTCAAAAATTCTCTACTAAAAAACTGACGATACGTTTTTGAGCAGTAAATAAGGAATTGTATAATAATAAAATTGCAGAATTATTTGATTTCGATACTTTGCACACTGTTACATTACATTAAATTTGATATATTAATTAATATCGATCTTCCAAATTTTATGAAACAGTGATTGAAGCTCACCTCTCGAGTGCAAAGGGTTAATGTATGTAACAAATGATAGTCCTGAGCCAAGACTGAGATAATTCTAGGAAAAAATTATTTTTAATCAATTCCATTAAATAATTATGAGTTCCTAAATTCATATTCATACAATTATCTCACACGATTAATTATTAATCGGTTCACCGGAAAAATAAGTTAATAATAATGTACGTAAATTTAACTCTTGTAATAATAGCTTCACACTGATACCATTTACATATATGCTCCATAAATTTATTACTCCACGTTTAACTCGTTAAATGCCACGCCAGTTTTACGTGCCGTTCCGTTCACGTCACAGTTAGCCGCCATGCGGATCCTTCCGGGCCGTACGGATCGGCGAGGCCTGAACCGTCCCTAGCACCGGTCCCTAGTCGTTTGAGTCCCAAGCAGCGCGATCACGCCGTTCAGATTTCGTGTCGAGAAGACCCAGCACATTTCGAGCGTTCTCGACAGCTGACAGTGCGTCACCGACTGTCGAAATCGAAGCGCTATCGCGCCACTTAGTTACTCTTCGCCATAATATAAACGAAGCGCTATCGCGCCGCTTGGGATTTTGCGACATAAAATAGACAAAGCGCTATCGCGCTGCTTGGGATTCCGCGACAGTGTTTTTTCAAAACCCTCTGGGACTCAAACGGTTAATAATTACTAATATATGTAATATGTATCAGTAATGTTTATATTAATTTCAATAACGAACTCAAAATAAAGCTAGTCCAGGCATTAGGCAAAGCAGAAAATGGCGGCGGAGTATGGTCAGTGGCGCCGTCACGAAAAGTGGCGAAGTATGGTCGCGAAAGGGATAATGTACCGTGTTACACTAAATGTTATACAAAGATTTTTCGTTTATTTGACTGATGCTTATTTTAAATCTATTTGAGGGTGAGGAATTTTTAAAAATCTCTATTTGTCACTAGAACTAGATTTCTTATTTTTTCAGTTACTGAAAATATCCAGTTGTTAACTAGCACGTGGATAAACACGAAAAAGGTTTCAGTATAGCTTGCAGAATTGGAAAATTTGGTGAAAAATGATCATAGTAATAGAAATTAAAATTTTATTGGAGAAACAAACATTGTAAAGTTGTTTCACTATGCACAATACAAAATTTAATATTATTCCTTTATATTTGTCATTTCATGGTTTGGTATAATGGGTTTTTGAATCTTTTAAGGAATATTAAGAAGTATTTTTGAATAATATATTTATAAATTTTATAAAAGCGAAATTTAGTTTTATTATTTTCTCAAGAAAAAAGGTTTAAGTATAATTATAAGGTTAATAACATAGAGTAATAAAGGAGAAAATATTAATGATTTGTTATTACAAAATATTTAGGTATAATAAAGTATAAAAAATAGAAAGGTATCATAACTCGTTCTTAGAAATAATTAATCAGGATCATTAATCATTTTTCCATTGAAGAAATATAACATTAATCGGTTTTTATCAAGAATGCTTGGATTTTTACTTTTCCCTCTTATTTTACTACAATCTGGTACTTAGTTTTTCCTAATCTGTAACATGTAATGCTAAAAACTTTAATTTCGTTTCAGAATAAATTATGATCTTAGGATACTTGAATTGTTTTATATTTGATTATATCAACATATTCAGGTGTACTATGGATGTTAATATTGAATTAATTTAAACAAAAATAATGAGATAAAATAAAATAAAATTCTTTCTCATCTCACAATTTGAATTTAAATTTCTTTTCATGTTATAATAAATTAATTGCTAAAAAATGAAGCACTATCAGTACTTTTTAAAAGTAATAAAACCTTATCTCGTTAACCTTGTCTTGTTAATAAAAAGAACGTATGATATCAACTCATTAGCATGATATGAAATAATCATATCAGTGATAAAAATAAAATATTTTATATTTCTTGAAATTTTCTTTTAGATGATGAAATTATCCTAAATTATTTCCACTTGCATTTTTATTTTCATTCTAGAAGCTATATTACTTGAAATCCAAAATTTTTAACGAGGATTATTAAATGATTATCTTTCAATTTGCAATAGATTTGAGTAAAGATGAAAGTCAGATTCGTGGAAAATTATCTAATTTAAATTCAGAAAATTTTGGTTCACGTTTTATCGTTATCTCATTGAGTTTAATTGGTACTTAATAATTCTGATTCTTGGAAACAAACAATCATGTTTTACAAACATTTTTAATTGTTTATAATAAATTTACAATACAGAAAAATAAATATAAAATTTAGTAAAGATTACAGTACAATTAAATATGGGGTGTATTTTGTAAAAAAGTAAAGTAAAGATATATAATTAAATATTTTGTTTAAATAATTATTTGTGAATCAAGGATATTAATGAAATGAATATCGTCTTCAAAATTATGGATTGGAACACTTTAATTTAATTTTAATTGAGTTTAATTTAGACGAAATTAATTTAACAATTAAAAATTTTTAAATTATAATTTAGGAAATTTAGGAAAATATTTATTTATTGATTTTTCTTCTAATATTGCAATATTCATATTTCAATATTTCTATTTTCAAGGTAATTTGTAATTAATTCACTAAATAATTTTTGTAGGGAATTTCTATTTCATTTTCAATTATTCCATTGTAGATATTTTTACTATATTTCTCTGAATTATCAATTAATTAAAATTATCGTTGGCAATTAAGATTTATCCATTTTAAAGAAATTTGAAATTCATTTACAATATATAAATATAATAATTTAAGTTATAAATATAGTATACAAGCACAGTTGTAGGTGCCCCAGATATTTAGTTGTAAACGTTTTCACATACCATTTGTTCTTGGAGAAGATATGTTTCGAATGTGTACGTATAGATGGGGACTCTGTCCACGCGTGACGGCTGCCATCATTTTTGTTTCGATTTGTCGTGCACGTCACGTTGTGGTTTGTATCGTAAATTTGAATCGCGACGAGAAAAGTTCGAGTGTGATTTGAAATGCTTGTACAGAGTCCTGGAAGACAAATTTCGAATGCAGATACTACGGAGTATACGGCTTGTTTTCGGTAAAAAAGTGGAAAAGATATTTATCGGTTGGTGTTCGTGAGAGAATTGTATGTCTCCGTCAGTGGAAATGCGGATATAAAGAGTGCTATAGGCGAAAGTAATCCGGAAAGCTAGGAACTGGTAAAATATCGAATTTTGTAATTTGTAGAATAGTTTTATGACAGACGAAGATGATAAAAAATGAAATATCGGATTTTTTAGAATATCTCATTAAAAGAGATAATGTGTAATATCGAAGAAACTAATTCAGCAATTGGAAAGCGAATCGATGTAATAGGTTATAAACGCGTGTTCGCATTGACGCTTGATTTATGAGTTTATTAGTGGCGTGCAATTGATGTCTTCGTTAAGGGCAGTACAACAGAAATTAATAGTCGTTTTTCTTAGACGTGATGGAAAAGTTATAAACAAACACGGATAATTTTAAAATCACGAGTATGATCATAAATTATCTAGTTAATCTTTCGATTTTATTTCCTTGGAATATTAAAATAATTATTTAAAAAATCATATGAAATAATATTTCCAAAAATTATAGTAAATCGATATCTAATATAAATAAAAAATAATAAAACGTAATTATATTACAGATTAATAAAATATAATTAAAAGAATGGCGTATTATGAGAATTATACAGGAAAAAAGTTATTTTTTAACATTTTTGCTTTAAAAAATAAAAAATCGGTTACTATATCAATTATTCATTGTTATAAATATTATTATAGATTTCATGACCTGTAGTATCATTATTCTTCAAATTGTAACTTCTGCAATTTTTGCAAATAGTATAAAAATATAATTTTAGAGCAAAGGAAAAAGAAATAATTTATAAAATAATTATTAAAAAATACATTGTTTAAGTCTCCTTTTTAATGTGATATTACATTTTAGATCTATAGGAAACAACAAATTACGAATTTTTATTGAATAATTTCTTCTTCAATAATAGAGGGTATGTGTAACTGTTTACAATTAAACAGCTAAAGTAGTGCTAAATCAATATAATATATTGGGATAAGAGAATATAATAATACGGAGAAAGAAGGACCAATGTTTTTTGAATGGCAGTATCGTGACTTCAAATTTGATAATTATTTCTAATATAGGGTGATCCATGTAACTGAAATAAGTCATATCATATGCTTTCCTATGTACAATTACAAAAGCTTAAGAAATGAAAATTGATCTATTTTTGGATCATATAAGAAAATATTTTTTACAAGTATAACGATTGCAATTTTCTTTTTGCAAATGAACATAAATGTAATTGAATTGAGATAATTTGCGACATATTTAAATTTATTTTTTTTTAATTCTTTATAGTGCCAAGAGAAACATTAAATATGCCTAATTTGTTAAAATAATTTTATGGAAAAAAATCAAGAAGTTTTAGGTGAAATAAAATTACTACATTAAGATTATTAATTTAGATTAAAATTATTAGATATAGAATTATTATTAAATTCTGTATAAGCATTACAAAAATTTTTACAGGAAATAGATAAAAGAAATTTACTAATTAATTAATTCTCACATTTTTCGATAAATATCTGAGATTAAGTCTTGTTTCCAATAACTTAAATTAAAAATTTGTGACTCTTTATTCCATGACTGGATCTAGGAATAATACTTCTATTCTTTAAAACAACGTTGGATTGCCTGTCATTTCTAAATGACTTCTCGTGTTTCGAGCAATCAATCCTATGACACTCGGTTGTCACGTGACCTCTAGTCATTAATTATCTTTGGTCATTTAGATTGCTCGTATTCACAAGCCGCCGTCCAAGCCACGTATAAAGAAAAATGACATCGAATTAATAGTTTTCAACGAACTTCAAAAATACGAAGCCGCTATTAAATAAATATTTAATATAAAATGATAAATCTAAAACTTACAGTGTATCAAAGTATACATACGAAACAATTCACGACGCAAATTTTACCCAAAATGATGAAAAGGATCGATACACGTAAAAGAACATATTTCCATTAAAAAACACTGGTGTGTCTATGGGAAAGATTTTATTATTATCTAAACAAACAAATTATTTTAAACTATTTAATTTCATTCTCCATTTTCTTTTAATAACAACCACATATAAGAAGGATATGATTTCTCCAGTTGTATGGATCATCCCAGTCATGCCTTTGCATTAAAGCAATATTTTTGGATTTGAAAAATATTAATATTTAACCACTTCGGTACAAGCGTTGACTATAGTCGACAACCAGAGATGAACGCAAACAGCCGAGCGTCGACAATAGTCAACAGCTAGAGATGAACGCGAACAGGCGAGCGTCGACTATAGTCAATACCCAGAGATGAACGCGAACAGCCGAGTGACGATTATAGTCAGCAGCCAGAGAAGAAACGCGAACAGCCGAGTGACGACTATAGTCAACAGCCAGAGGTGAACGCGAACAGCCGAGTGACGACTATAGTCAACAGCCAGAGGTGAACGCGAACAGACGAGCGTCGACTATAGTCAACAATCAAAGATGAACGTGGAATAACCGAGCGTCGACTATAGTCAACAATCAAAGATAAACGCGAACAGCTGACCGTCGACTATAATCGACAGTCAAGAACTTCTACTTTGGTTCTGTCTTAAATTTTCTAATTTCCCATTTATCAAAATAAGATTGTGAACATTTAGAAATATCGTAATACAAACATACTCCCTGCTGATTTACATTACAAATAAAGCTTCCTGTAATGTAAACAAGCTTTCAGTGCTTCAAAGATTTCCTCATCACAGATCTGTAAAAGAGCAAAACGCAGAGTCCATACGCAGCACAATGTACCGTGCACACCGAAGTGGTTAAATTGTTATTAAAAACTTTTCATTAGAATCTTTTTTGATGCAGTATTATGCATACCTAGTACAGTCCTTGTTATCCCATGTTCCAACAACTTCAGCCATATTCTGTTTGGCCAGAATTCGTTTAGGTCTCAGCGTCTGTTGCAATGAACAAAAGCAACTATTGAGATATTCTGAGATATTCTTCAACATGATTCACAAAATAGTCATCGATTTCTAATTTTCATTAATTATAATAGTACTACCGTTATGATACTCACTCTCAACCAGCTAACATAGGAACACTGTAATCACCCAGAAGCTTATGAACTCGAATTATCTGCCATAGGTACTACGGCTAACTTGCTAAACTAACAATGACTGTTTCAAAAATCTGGCCCTTCGCAATTGCATCAGAAGCAGAATTTTCCCATGGAAAAATCGTGGCATCCAAAATCAGTGCAGTGTACCAAACAGCTCTGAATGAAACGGTTACCACGATCCACTATATGTACCGAACCAATGTACCAATTTAACTCAACCCACCTTTTTTTATCAATCGAACATCCAGAGAGGATAACCTAACCATTTGCTAGCCTTCTTTTAAACGTTATAAAACGAAGACGACCTTGGTTGATTGTCGCAAACGATTGAGCAGAGAGTGAAGCGTTGCGAGCGTGTATCGTTTTAGGCGTTATAAAGAGGCATTGAGGAAATTGTGAAAACACGAGGAAATAAGAGAAAAAAGCAAAAAGAAACAGAACCACAGTAATCATGAAAACGAATGCGAATGAAAACGAACGTAACGATATGCACATACACTTGACGGTCTATAAAACAGATACAGATACAAGTACAGAAATACAGATACAAATACAAATGCAAAAAAATATATAAAAAAAAAAGAATAAAACAGAAAACTCAGGCTAGGGCTCTGTTCTGACGGCAACGGATGATTGTGGGTGTGTAGGCGGTGTTCGCCAGCTGGATCCCAGAGATCACGGAGCTCGCCGCGAACCGCTGCAAGTACGGTGGCCAGTACAAGCGCGAGCGTGGACGCAGGTATCCCAGATATCCACCTACGTGGAAGCCAGCCAAAGACACCCCTTGAAACTAGTCCCTGAACTGTTATCCTTGTAGTCACATAGTTGCGAGGAGAAGCGAAGACGATCTGGATAGCAAAGTGACTCGTTTATCCGTTTACTTTCGACCTTTTTCTTTTCAAACTAGAGCCCCACGTGAACGAATTCGACCTAACTTCACGGCTCCTGGCTTTGCTAGAGAGGATTTTTCTCACCCGCGAACACGATGCTGACGATAATGGGGGGCCTCGCGGTAAGATTCGTCCTAATCACGTTAGAGGGCGTGTCTGTGTTGGTCCTTCCCTCTGGCGGAGACGTTCCTCTGAAGGATTTGCGGCCGAACAAACTGCCTCTCGTCAGCATCGTGCACGGGGGAATCGTGTCGTGACCCCGTTTTCGTTTTTCGCTTAAACACGCAATCGAGGGACTCGGTCGACGCGTCTTTTTTCGCATTTTTCTGTCGCCACGAGGCCGCTTCTCCCTTGATTTTTCGACATTTTTTCCCGGGGATATAAACGGATTCGCAACTGCTATCCAGACTTACTTTTTTAACTAGCGTAAATATTCCCTCACCTTCACCACCTTGGTCCGTAACTGTTAGAAAACATGGCATCCCAAATTTCTGAAACCACTTGCCCCCGTTTTTACCATTTCTTTCACCGTTTATTTATCGTACCTTGTGCTGACTCTCACCGCTTTTCTTACCCACCTTTTTACCAGTTAGCAAATATCTTGGTAACACGTGCTGGTATGCTTGGACTTTTGTAAAAAGAAAAATACACACACGAGTTTTATTGTTATATACACACATGTTTGTATACACTATAGTAGATGAGATCAATATATTACTGTTGCATCTCTTCTCTATTTCTTTCTCTTTCTTTATCTTTCTGAATCTCTATATATATATACATTTGTTATACATATATACATATATACATGGTAATATGTATATGACTGCCTCACCGCACGGTTTCGAGATGTAGTTTGTATATCTTATTCCTTTTTGCGATTTCTCGACGATACTCTTTTTAGTTCTTGGTTCTTGCGAACAGGGCGCGAACATGTTTGATTATTACGATTTTTTTAAATTTTTTATTTATTTATTTTTTCTGTTCTCGTTTCGGCTACGTATCATTTTTCTCCCTCTTTAATGGTTACCATTATGGTTCTTCTCACGTTGAATCGGGCTACCCTTCTGCTTTTAATTGCGTAACAGGATAGATCGTCGGTTGCTTCGGCATGTAACGTTGATTTGCGCGCGTAAAAGATATTTTTCCACGACTTGGTTCTCGTTTGAGCGATGATCGATGATCGATAGTCGCTGTCGATCTTCTAGATCACGAGTTTTTCTTTGAATTTTTTTCTTTTCTTCCCAAGCAAAACCGAACTGTCGGATATACAATGGATTGGGAAAGTTTCCTTGCATCTTACTGCAGCTTATCTAGCTACTATGTACAGGGTGATACAAAGAGAACGGATTTTCAATCGTGAAACTTTGCGAGTTTATGGAACACGTCGAAAGAAGTGAAAGCTATTTAATTAATATATGTCAGGAAATTAATATTTTTGTGGAAAATTCGAAATTTTTTTCCACATTCTGTCAAAAATGTTTGGACAATTTTTGCTGTATTATATTAGGTATTGCAGTAATACTTGTTGCTTATAGGTTAATAATATTTTTCGTGATTTTAGTGATAATCTTATGTCATTATATTAATTTACATCAAATACGTCGTAACGTCGAGCTGCTTGTTTGAGGTTAGGTTATTAGGAAATTTGATATAATTAAATCAATAATTGAAAATATTCATTTTAAGACTAATGTTAATTAAATATTTTCTACTCTTCTTAATCGTTACCATGAGATCACAAAGTTTTACTATTAGACATTTCTTTTGTGACACCCTGTATAGTGCATATGAATCTTCTTAGCTTTATCAACGAATAAAAATGAATTAAGATTAACAGTGTTTTTATTCGCTTTGTTATTATATTTTACATTAAAATATTCCGTTTGCCATTATTATAATAAATAAAGAATATTTATTTTAAATTGTTCGAATTTATACAAATCGGACGAATATTTCAAACGATGATACAACAAGAACCAGGTCATTAAAGTATTACACGTCATTGTATTACCCTTAATTTTGCGAGATTTATTTAATTTGTGAATTTTTATTTAACCATATGTATCGTTAATTTCTTATTCGTATAATATATATTACGTATCAGTCGATTCTTACGCGCTATTATTTTCTCGTAGTCGTTTTGTAGAAAGTTAGTATAAAATTACTGATTTCGATACGTTGAACAACCAGTCTTTCAATTGTTTTGCGATACAACCAAATCCTTTATTGACTGTTAAATAATTTCTCGTAAACCAAGATGGAAGTTATTTACGTCCTTATAGTTTAATTATTTTTGTGTTATTATATCAATTATTTTGTAAGATATTTAAATAATTGTTTTGCTCTTTGTTGAATGTAAATTGTTAAATTTGATATATACTCCATTCAAAGGGAGTGTCTTGTAAGGTGAATGGAAATTGTCAAATCCACTGTATATATATAATATATATAATCATATATGTATATATAATCATCTTATTATACGTGAGATGATTTCTTAAATTAGGAGAGGCTGTAGATACTTTCTAAGCTAAGGTAGAGAAAATTGGTGAAATTTTGAAGAAACTTTTGAATGGATCTGTAGAAACGAAAGAAACTTCTGGTTACATCGATATACAATTTAACAACAATTTTAATATTAGATAATTATGAGAAATTTGTTTACTCTTTCTCTATTTCACATTTTATGTATAAAGCATTATAAAACACTTTTATTATCTCAACTTTTCCGATTTTCATTTCGTTTTTATTCATCGCTATGTTATAATCTTCCATCTTCTTTCTTCTACAAGATTATCGAGTCATTAAATATTCTTAACATTTGTTTCAAATTTCACACGACTATTTTTCCAACGAGAGGCACAATCTTTTATCAAGCAATAATAATTCCATCTGTTTCTCAAATATGTTCAAAAAATCATAGATCAAAATGGAACATTGAAATCAAATAACATTCGGAATATATCAATGAAGAATTTAAACATCGTTACTTTATACTACCACTTATGCATTTCTAAAATTAATCGCAGAACATTTTTCAAATTATCCATATTTTCTTATATATTCACTCCGATGCTTGTATCGTTTACATCTCGCGAAACGATGCGTAGGGTAATTTAAGAGAAAGTACATAGGTAATGGGATGTTGGAATGACTGTATTTCTCAAAAAGACGGTGAAAATTCGAAGGGAATAATTTTTCTTAATCGACTCGACTTGGTCTACCAATGTTCTCCATCGTCACTTAGAAAAGTGTTACATGCTGTCTCGGGATTAGATCGAGTCGCTATACAGTGCACATATGTATGTCACACATACAGTCGCGATATATCAGCGTGTATGAGGGTACTCGTATCGATTGATCGCCGGTAGTTTGGATTTTTCAATTCACCAATGACGATTTATCGCCTTCGATCGTACCGCCCTCTATGCTGACCAGACAGCTCGATGACACTAGCATCAGGGGTAGCTCGACGAATCGCTTTAACGACTCGTGTAGCAGTCTACGTCGAATAAAAAGAAAATAACCAAAAAAAATATCAATAAATATCAATCGAAAGAGCAAAGACAGATCGTTTGACATTTCCGAATGTTTTTGGAAAAGGCACAACGATCGACTCGGCGACGAACGTTCCTCATCGTCCACGTTGTTTTCGATGGGGAGAAAGATGTCCAAGGAACCTGGAAGTTCGATTTATCGTTCCCCTAGTGTTTAAGTTCTCCGATGCAACGTATTTCATTCGAACGACCGTTCCCCAGTTAGCCCGTGAGAAGAAACTGATCCACCTTCTTTCATCTCGATGAACGTCTCAGTTTGACCTAGGAATCGCATCCTAAAAACGCTCCTGAGCGGTGTACCAATCAGTAACGATCAGTTTGACCGGAACGGTTAATCGGGTAGCATGGAACGTTACCATTGGGTAATCGTTGGATCGTGAGATTCGGGTGATCGGTAGAATTGTATGGGAGGGGAGGAATCGTGAAACAGCGGGTTGCGAATGTCGCTGATACTTTTAACCAATTGGACCAACACATTGGGCCTATATATCGATTGAAAACGATGCATCAGGTTGGAAATTAGGAACGATTCCTGAGACTCGGCTTCCTGACGAACCCAAAAGTATCAGCGACTCGTGGGCATTTTTGTTTTCTCTCTTTCTCTCTCTCTCTCTCTCTCTCTCTCTCTCTCTATCTATCTCTATTTCTATCTCTATCTATCTATCTATCTCTATTTCTATCTCTATCTTCTATTCTATTCTATTCTATTCTATTCTATCTATCCCTCTCTTATTCACGAAACCGAGTTTCTTGGTGGCATGCGTTAGTGCTCTGGCTAGCCTGTAGAGTTTCCATGGGTGAAGATACCCGACGCGGAATGGCCTGTTAGAGAGAGAAACGGTTTCTCTCACTTCGACGCACGAGCGAAAGGAGAAGCCTCACATCGTCGGATCGAGACACGATTTTCTCTGGCTTGATATAAGATATATACTTGGCACTTGAATTAGAACGCAGCAGTAGAAGGGGGTGCAGGCGTAGGCACATGCGGCTGCTCTTTTTTAGGGATTTTATTAGTAGAAATTGCACGTACAACTGCGAGAACACAACGCTTACCTTCAGCGTCGAACGGGCCTAACGCGGAGAAGGCGTACGTAATCACTGATCAGGCACCGAGTGAACAGATCGGAACACTGTCTATCCGCTTCTATTTCGTGTTCGCATGGTAATAAGAGTAGAACAAGTAACCAAGCATGGTTTATCGTTAAATCCTTTTTGTCACTAACGTAACGTAAATTTAGAGGAGTTATTCGAGTTCGGTCGAGCATTACCATTTTTATTTCCTCTTTTATTTATTCATTTATCTTTTTTTCTTATTGTAATATTTTATTGATTTAACGTAGACATGTCACGGTATATGCATACATACATACATACATTTTATGGGTGTTTATATGCCGATATCCGAGCGGCGATAATCACCGCAGGGAGATACTTTGAATAATTTTTAACGAGATTTACAAGTATACCGAGAGTGATCCTCTCGTTGGGAGACTCAAGGCAGTGTCACCAGAAAAGATATTGCAACGGGAACGTGTTTAGGTGTGTGATCTGTCAGTTGGCTCGAGTGTAACTCCATAGGACGAAATCGCTCTTGCACGACTCATTGAGTATAGAGACTATACTATAGACCGATCGACAGATCATATACATAGTAACTCACAGACGAATTCGTACCCCTTTGATTGGCAATTTCGAATAAATATTATTCCTTTACGATACAGTTTTCAAAATCCTTCTGCAAATTTTATTACGAAATAAAAATTTAACATAATATAAATTAAAAGAAAAATTTTTTAAGTACCAAATTACCAAAAATTCGGTTATAAAAGTATTTTCATAATCGCAAATTTTATTAGAAATCAAAATTTTTATATATTCCCTCTTGTTGCCATTTGCTATAAATTTTGTGTAATACATATTCTCGTTAATAAGGAATTTGAAGTCCGTGTTATAAAGTAACAGCAGTCGTTTGAAGCGGCTCCATTGGGGGAGCGCGAATGCTCGTGCGACTCGCGTACATAAACACAGCGTTGCCATGGCAACGGTTTTCGTAGCCACAGCGTCCTTGAGTTCCCCTAGTGAAAGGACCACTCTATACTCTATTCTTTCGTTCGCGAATCGCGTTGGCTTCGTGTATTTATTTCCGAACACGATTATAATCTTACGCCTCGTCTACGGTCAGATCCTTTGCAAAGATACACTTGTTCCATCGACTTAGTTCTTCTCGAGTTACACGATTGCATATGGCGAAACGAAAAAGTGAATAAACGAATAAAAATGATCGAACCATTATGACAGCCTTCCCGTCGTTTCCCGTGGAACGCTTAATCATTATCCTACTTCGTTGTTCAGGCACATAGATAGCCTCTAGTTTCAGCCACATCGATAAATGATCTGTTTCTCCTTTTCTCTCTCTCTATTTCTATTTCTCTTTCTCTCTCCCCTTCTCTCTTTCTTCGACAGTTACATGCATATGCATACACGTATATCATAAATATGATATGTATATGCAGCTTCATAAGACAAGGGAACACTCATCGCAGCCATTTCAAGAGTCTGTCTTATTCCAATTTGAAAAGTACAAGAGAGAATTACCGGAAGGACCACAATATTCATCACGATCAATCGCGTTAACACGTTACATGTGTATATGCATATACATTTATTTCTCTGTATTTTTTTTTTTCATTCTTTTCTTTTCCTTCTTTTTTTATTGTTTCTGGTCATAAATACGTATGCGTGTACGAACGTATGTGCATACATTGCAGAGCGTTCGCGTATGGGTAACGCGAATTGTTCGCGTTCCGTGTACGTTCATGTGTGTTCGTACGTGTGCACACGGATACGTATTCACACAGACATGCATCACTGAGCGGAAGGAAAGCGGAAAAGAGACAACATACACGCATAGATTGACACTAGCCCATGTCCCAAGAAACACTTTTCTTTCGAAATATTTCGTAATGTCAGATGAATAAATTGCGATGTATTATAACGCGATTACGCTCACAGACTTCGTTGCCGCAGACGCACGCTTCTTTTCTTGAGAATTAGTCGTTCGAGATCGATCGTCTATTGGCCTGTTCTGTCAGTTGACGCGCGTAGTACAGCCAGTGGTTCTCAACTGTCTATAGAATTTCAGAGTATTAATATAATGTACAGGGTGTTTCGTGATTATTATAGAAAATTAATAAAACAGGAAATGACAGAGGATGATCAAGAAATGGTACTAATAAACTAATATGTTTATTACTAATAAAGAAACTTAAACTAATAAACTATATGGTACTAATGGTAATAATAAACGTCTCTTTAATTTTGATTTATTTTCTCATACTTTGCGTGTCTTTTGGACATGAGCCAGTTAGGCAATCTATCGTGCATCGACCAACGTGTTTTCGATCAAAAATAAAATATTGGTCAATTTAGAACTTGTTGGTGGATCCATCTAGGTCATAATAGCAGCTAATATCAGTCATAGCTTGGTTGAAAATGTGACAGGAAATCGTAATACGTTATTTATGGTATTTTTAATACCTGTGTATTATATCAAAGGTATAGTAAATTTTATCGCAAAATAAAATTAGAATACACTTTATCGTTCGGCAGTAACCTATTATAAAGTGAAAATTTTTCAAAAACATCAAACTTTGAACATTTATGAAAATTTTATGACCAATATTATCAAATACTGTTAAAACTTAAATGCGAATATAAAACTATTTGGATTAAAAAGTTTTTATTTAAAATACTAATAAAATCTTATAGAATAGGCTAGTTATTAATAATGAAAATTAATCTAAAATCTATATTCTTTAAATTTTATAAATAAAATATCATAGAACCGAATACCTGTTTATTGGATACAGATCGTTTCTTTCGACATCTCCTGTCATCTACTGATTTTGTTATCCTATACTTCTGAGACATTCTGTACATTCTTAAATATACAATATCCCGTTATGAAATTCTTCGATAAATATTTTAGACTCATTGAGAACTGCTATCCTGTACAATCGACACAGAAATAATACAAATACTTGTATTAATATGTATAATTATTTATGTTATAAAATATGCATTTTGTCGTCAAAGTAAACAAATGATAGTCCTGAGCCAAGACTGAGATAATTCTAGGAAAAAATTATTTTTAATCAATTCCATTCAATAATTATGAGTTCCTAAATTCATATTCATACAATTATCTCACACGATTAATTATTAATCGATTCACCGAAAAAATAAGTTAATAATAATATACGTAAATTTAACTTTTGTAATAATAGCTTCACACTGATACCATTTACATATATGCTCCATATATTTATTACTTCACGTTTAACACGTTAAACGACACGCCAGTTTTACGACACGCCAGTGTCGTTCCGTTCACGACACAGCCGCCATACGGACCCTTCCAGGCCATACGGATCTGCGAGGCTTGAACGGAAAGTCTAACACCGGTCCCTAGGCGTTCGTGTCCCATGCAGCGCGATCGCGCTGTTCAGATTTCATGTCGAGAAGACCCAGCACATTTCGATCGTTCTCGGCAGCTGTCGGTGCGTCACCGACTGTCGAAGTCGAAGCGCTATCGCGCCACTTGGCCATTCGTCGCCATAATATAAACGAAGCGCTATCGCGCCGTTTGGGATTTCTCGACATAAAATGGAAGAAGCGCTATCGCGCTGCTTGAGTTCAGTTGTGCCCACTTAGAGGCAGCGCGGTCGCGCTGCTTGGGATTCTGGACAGTGTTTTTTCAAAACTCTGGGACTGAAGGGGCTAGGGACCGGCGTGGCGTTTAACGTGTTAATCGACTTATCATTCGTTATATAATATATAAATACATAAATTAACGTTACAACTAACATTAGGGTATACAAGAACCAATCTATCCAGTCTTTGGCTAAGAGACCTTTCATCTATCAAACCCAACACGCGTGATCTTAGAACCTTCCAAAGAGGCCGATCGACGATTCTTCCCTTCAAAAAGGAGTAAGAAAAAAAAAAAAGAATAAAGAAAAGAAAAAAGGAAATCGAAAATGTATAAAAATAAAAAAAAAAAAAAGAAAGAAAGAAAAAGATATTATAGGACGTGCACTTGCTTTGAAATCGTAATTCATATTCGGCTGTCATATTCGAAGTGGACATACGTCGAGAACATCCTATAATCGCTTCGAGAAGAGGAAGAAAGAGACTCGCATCGATGTTTTGCGACACGGTATAGTTTGAAACGGCATTAAAACTCTAAAACTATGTCTATCTCCGTTACTTTGCTGTTTCGTACATTTCCAAAGGCGACATCGATCGCGCGAAGCGCCAATATGGACGAGTGATAGACATTGATCAGACGCTAACATCGCTCGCTAACTGCTCTCTAACTGACCAGGATGGTGCATTATCCTTATCGTGCGGCAACGATACAGTTCATTGTGAAACGCGTCTTTCGATCTAACCAGGCGACGACCAGATGTCAACTCATGCGATGATACCCTTTTCAAGCCAGGATCAATATCTTCTATTCGACACTTTGGGAATTTCGCTCGATAAAACGACTTTGCTCGATATACGATGTCTCGTGCTAACAGGGGGTTGCTGTACTCTTTCGTACCGGCGAGCATCATTTGGATTATGTTTTTTCTCAAAGCTTTCTCGATCCGTTCGTCGACGTTCATACGTATCCACCGAGAGGCAGAAGCGATTCTTCGTTGAGAAAAAAAGAAAAAAAGAAAAAAATATAGAAAAAAAGAGAAAAGCCAGACGAAACGAAATATCTGTCGGAAACGAATCCTGTTGTATCGAAGAGTTCGCGGAAAATTCAATGAATACATACGACCTACCTGCCAATGGACTAGGTAGACGTGTCGGCACGTGTAGTTATCGTTAGGCCTAGGTGTAGGAGTGTAGGACCTAGGTGTAGGTAGCCTACCTACCCCGCCCTTTATCTGGAACGTGTTCAGTTTCCATATTTATTAATCTATTTGGGCCGTGGCACGCATAGCGGTACAGCACTGTTAATCGTGTCTCTATGAGTAGCCGCGTAGCCCTGGTAGCTGAGCCAAAACTTACTTCCGTTCATAAGTACAAATTTCCTCCCCCTCGCCAGCTCAGAAAAAAGAATGAAAGAAAAAAGACAACAACTGAGAAAAAAAAAAAATACGAACTAGCTAAGGTATCACCTCTATACGACGCGTTAGCCATCACCTCGACTGGACGAGACGACACCGGTTCACCTAGAAAAAACCTTGTCACACAAGTGTATTGATGCGAGTGTTGTGTTCTGTTCTATCACGTGGTGTAGGCCATATTCGCCAGTTGTATCCCCGAGATAATTGACCTGATCGGGACGCGAAACAAGTATGGCGGCACTTTGAAGAACGAGCGAGGTCGCAGGTGAGAGACACAGCCAACCAACTAGCTTTCCCGAGTTGAGTCACCTTTCGCAGTCCTGATTAATAACCAACTGCTCACCACCCTCTTGTATATGATGTACATCTAACTCGTCCTATGGTCACCTATCCCCGCCTCCAGCACGACATCATGAACTATGCCATATTTTTTGTCCGTATGCACCTGGACATCTTACACGATCACATTTGCCTCGATGTCAGATCCCACACACCCCTGGATATGTTTCTTCTGTCACAGATACACAGAATAGATACAATATTTTCCACCAATGACAAGCCTGACAAAAGTTTCCTGGATTGCCCGTTACGTTTTATTACACGTACATAGACACACGCAACATACAGATACGTACACACTAGTACACGCGAGCACGCGCGTATACATATACACGTATATATGTACTATAATATTATACGATGTGTATTATATATATAAATATATACGTTTTTGTTATACACGAGGATGGATATGCATAGTAACGAAAAGTATATCATTTATATGTATAATATATTTAGAGACAGCGTTAGAATCGCAGAATCGCAGTTCAGTACCTGCTCTTCAAACTAGATGTCAGTCGGCGTTTATGCAACCGTGCTTCCACTCTCCTGAATAACACAGTTCCCTGGCCCTGTCCACCAACACTTTCAGTCAATCAGCTAGTCCAATTACCATCTCAGATTCACCATACCCAGTAACTGGTGTTAGCTTGTTTGTTTACTTGACCGCACTTGGGACAAATACGGCTTTATCGCGCTAGTTTCCTCGAATTTCTCACGAACAACGAGGATGATGTCTAACTTGATCGCAGAGAAACTTTTGCTGGAACGTTGTTAAAGATACCATCGGTCCATGCCGATTATTCATGTCAATTTTGTCCAGAGACGAACGTTATTGCGTATCATGGAGAACGATGATAACATGGATTAATTTGATTCCTCGTTTTTCGAATTCCATTTAGATGACATAATAATATTTCTCTTAACTGTAATTTAACAAGTGTCAAAGTCGATACGTCCGAATAACTTAGTCGTAGATGAATATTGCTACCTTGACGCCATGTTGTAACTCGAGATTAGAAAATGGCCGTTCAAACACCAACGGTGATGTCGAAATTTCTCGCGATGTTTGATAATGAAAATCCATCACTCGCACAATCATGTCTCGTGGACGTGGCATATAAAAGTGAAAAGGAAAATGGACCAAAATGGAAATAAATAAATGTTGGAGCTGTATTTCTCTCTGAGTGCAAAGGGTCAACGCCCAGCATGTACCCTGCATTTCCAACTAATATTTAGGTCATATATATGTATGTGACCTAATGTTGCAATTCTTAAGTGTAATAACCTTGGTGTTTTAGACAGCATTAATTATTGTTTTTACGTGTAAATCTTGGAGAAAGGACAGTGGTAAAGTGAAATTCCGCCTTGGATTATAAGCTCACAGGATGGACCATGTGAATTGTTACAAATTAGTTTCTCTAAAACTATTAAACGCAGCAGTGTAATTAATCTTCGTACGATAACATCTTAAAGTTATCGTTTAGAAATTTCATTGTTCAATTGATTAATTTCGTTGCAACAAGATAGTGGAAAACAGGTATGAGAACAAAGAAACTTTCAAGGATAGGTATTTCCACGAAGCAATTTGTTATTGCAATTTGGTAATAATTGTTATTACGAAAATAATTTATTGCCGGATAATGAATTATTAAATTATCGATTCTTATTCTATATAAATATGGTTGATCAGCCTTATTGGATCTCACAGGGAACAAAATGGAACGTTCCACGCTTCTGACTATGCAATCATGATGAAGATTATGCATTTTACCTAAGCCTTTGCAATTTTAGTAAAATCTACCTCGAATTTTATTTTTATTTTAGTAAAACAAGGAAATGGTGGACACAAATATTTCTTAGATAAAATTAAAATCATGTTTTCCATTTCTTCGTTCATTTATATTCAGAAATTTGATATACTCTTTGCTCTAACAAAAAATTGCATATCGTTTACAAAAATAGATGCAATCAAATTCAGATCAAAATCAAATTTGATTTCTTCGAATAGAAATAAATATTTTTAATAAATTTTCAGCATTTTTTGAATTCTTCCTGGAACTTAACACGAACTTCCGTTTGTTCCCCAGATACAATAACAGCGATAACAGTGATATTTCGTGCTGTTCGAATATCAAGATATCCTACTAACAAAAATTAGGTTTTTAACGTATTCGAAAGGGAAACGATGTTTTTGACAGTTTTCGAGACTACGTCGCGTAACAATTTATATGACTCACCCTGTATACGCTTTATATACGTATACACGTTGATACACGTATATAAAGCTGTATGTATACGCATATATGTACTTGTATACTGCTAATCATGTGTCACGCGCTATTCAGGTTTTACGAAGGGATTGTCAGTGGGCCAACAATCGTCTAGTCTAGGGAAGACTTGTATAGTCGTACATGCATTCTTCTTAAATTGACTGTCATTTATAATTTGTGTTAGCGCGATTACGCTTTTCGTGAGACAACAATAAACTCAACACCACCGTACTAGTCCCTTCGACGATGTAAATCGAATACTTATACACGACTACGCAAACGAGTGTGCAGAGTGAGCCACCACATATACAAATGAAATACCTTTGAATATGACACTTTTAGATTATCGTTGTTTTTCGATATTTTTTTCAGAGTTACCAAGGTTATCAATCTCTTCCTAAATGAATCTATATGTTTCCCCCTTGCATGTTGTAGCTAATGTTAATCAAGTTTCCAGCCTGTTAAGGTTAAAGGATTACATTTAAGTTGGAGACTTTTGCATCGATGTCCCTTGGCAAAGCAACGCGTTTCTCTAGAACGATCCACGTCGAAAGACTGCAACACCTTGTCACTAACTATCTTCCAGGCTCTATCGGCATTCTCGATATAGTAGGCGTCTCTCTTCGCGCGTTCTAGCCTCTTCAGAAAGAGACCCACGACGTAAGAACGAACGACTACGCGACAGATGGAATCGTTCGATCGACGTCACGTTTCAAACAGCAAAGATTCTCGTCGAAACGTATCGAGAGAGAAACCTGTAGATTTGTTCAGAGGCAGTGATAACGTGGATAACTTTGAAAGCACACGATCCCCGGGTCAAGCTACGGTGGGATCGTCAGAGTCTGTTTCTCCTTTGGTTTCGTCTCCGGGACATGACACCTCGGTCTTTTTGCTTTTGCCAACTTCTCGTCAACTCACTCTGTATAATCCATAGCCATTTCGTTCGTTATACGCACACAAAACAATAATCTATCGGCGGTACTGTCGATCGTTGCACGTACTACTCGATACACCGAGCAGCGTCCTAGTGACAATAGTAAGGTGTCACTCGTCGAATGTATTCACTGTATGTTCATCTCTGTCGACTGTCATTCATACGTACGAGATCATCGTAATGTTCTTCGAGAAAAAAAGAAGACGAAGATTTTTTTGAATCAGAGATTTTGGTGAACGCAGCTTGAACGAGACAGGCTTGGCAATTTTTTGGGGGATGCATCGAATCGCGGGGGAAAGCTGAGAATCTCGGATTCGATTTAACTGCTACGTGCGTTTTTCGGGGTTCGTATGGTCTGTATGTGTAGATCGGCGAGCACCACGACGAATTAACGTTCGAATTGTGCCAACTCGACGTACGAACATTCTCCACATTCGATTTGTTCTCTCTAGATGGGCAATAGGACTCGAACGACACGTGACTCTTGCATCGTAGGCAATCACACGATATACTCACGACTTGTCTCATCTCTACACCACACTCACGTCACGATTCACATAACAATGCGTCGGCCCCAGTACAGTAGATTTAATGATAACCTCATCTGTAAGGCCTAATATGTCGATATCATGTGTTTTTCGGCCCATGCTGGATTCAGTGGCACACAAGAATTCGTGTGCTCGTGTTGCATTGGCATTTTTCCTTTCGCAAATACATGTTTACGTATCGCAGAGCGTCGATCGTGCGCCAGAACAGCCTGTGTCTGCTGAGTTCATGATGAGCCTAGCATTAGATGCCATCAAGTAGTAAGGATTGGGCATGGAATGTCTATGGTGAAGTTTGTTTCTTATTCGATAACGCAATAACACTTTCGTCACTCTAGGCAGTATTTTTGTATGAACTTATATATGTGTAATAGCAAGAGTATGTGACTTATTAATCCACACACCGCACTTAGAATTAACACACATATATATAGAGAAGAGTCTTGTGCTTGTACTTGATTGCAAGGATCGAACGTCAACGAGCCTGCACTCTTACGTATTTCATCCAGTTTTGTCATGTTTTATCTATTTTCTGTATACTGTATGTCTAGCACAGATGATTTACCACGTATGTTGTGTGTGCGCGCGCGCGCGCGTGCTCGCTTGCGCGGGCGCGTGTGCATAGTTATTTGATCACGTTAGTCGGCTAAAACGACTCACTCCAATTCCTATCGCAGTTCCGGTAAGTTTAGTCCATTAATTAGTTCTACTTATATTTACTATGTTACATGTACGTATACATATATATATCTCTCATACATATACGTTTATATATATGTATACAAAAGGTAAATACGCGGGAATCGCGATTTCTCTTTCACTTTTAACCGTAGATGTTTCCTTAATCGTTGAATACGATATTTTGCCGTATAATATAATATTTGCAAGTGTATAACCTCTATTTTCGAAATTCTATCCAATGATATATCATATTTCTGACCAATCGACGCAGATATTCGAGTCCGAACTTCTTCGTTGTGGCAGCAGACTAAACTGGTGTACAGAAGGAAAAAAGAAAAAAGAAAAAAGAAAAAAGAAAAAAAAAAAAGAATTCCGAACGATATCCATATCTTTTTCTCTCCTCTCACACTCGGCTGCGTCGCACTCGCGCGGATTCGTTTGACCGTGTTTACGCCCTCGACAAGTGCACCCTCTCGAGGAGCGTGTTCAAAGCAAAGGAAAGCAAATGGAAACGGAGTAAAAGCGACTGGCTGGCAATCAGAGAGAGAGAAAAACGTAACGAAATCGTTAGTCCGTTGATACATATGTATGTATATTATATAGAGCGTGTACATGGTAGTTGCTTGTAAGTCTCTCTCTTTTTTTCTCTCTTTTCATTTTTTTTTCTCTCGTTTTTTTTTCTCTTTTTTTTTCCATTTCAACCGTCTGTACTTTATGCGGGAGTGGAATCTAATTCGTTCGTTGTGTTGGCAGACATATTGTCGTGTGTGGCCACATCACCTACGAATCAGTCTCGCACTTCCTCAAGGACTTCTTGCACGAGGACCGCGAGGACGTCGACGTGGAAGTTGTCTTCTTGCATAGGTATGATTATCGATCCGCTACTTTACCAACCTTATATCAGACCACGTGCATCTCTATCCTCATTTGGTCTCATATGGTCAACGAACCTCTGTATAATCGAGCCCAGGCACGGCAGTAACCGGAAAGAGGCCTCTCGCTGCGCGGAGGTCATGTGCAAATATATACTTGCGTGTGCATTAGGCTGCACACGGGTCGTTGCGCGATTATACAGAACGTCTTTGACACTTTTCCTTCCATGTCCCGGTGTCTTACTCGTCGAATAAATAACGAACATCAGATAGATCTTGTACAATACAAATTGCAGTTCAAGTGTGTTACCGATCAAACTTTTACGTATCTCTAAGTGATGTTTCTCGCTTATTCGATTACCTTCAACATCACGATGTGTTACATGTGCTAATCGATATGAAATTAAGTAAGTCTGCTACTGTAATCGTTACCGATACGCAGTCACCCACGTCGAACAATGTCATGCGATATCGATGATTTTCACGAAAAAAGGGGATGATAACCGTGTCTAGAATCGTTGTAACGTTGCAAAGGGGTAAGTGTAGGCTGACGACTTGTGTAGGTCTCCCAATTATACCAGCTTTCCTGCGGTTACGCGACCAATGACGATCAGACCCTATCGACTTACCATTCCTTTAGCCAGACACACGAGGCCGAGGCTCTCACTCGGGTTAATTGCGAGTGATAATTCGAGATGTAATACCAGCAGCAAAGTTTTCGCGGTGAAGCAGGTGGCAGGATGGTCTACGAAACGAAAGTGACAGAGAATAAAGGGAAGCCAGAGGCATCCGGTATGCCGATGCACGGTTTCGATCGTTCGTGATGGTCTGATCGTCATTGTCGTAAGGAGTGATCTGTGTTTCCAGGAAAGAGCCAGATCTCGAATTGGAGGGTCTCCTGAAGAGGCATTACACGACCGTGGAGTTTTTTCAGGGCACTATGATGAATGCTGTGGACCTGGAGCGCGTCAAGGTATCCTGAACCCTAAAAACAACCATCACACGAAACCTACGCCAAATCAGACAACCTACCACCAATCTATCCTTTGCGTGGCCGCTCGTGCTTCTTATTTCCTTGTAGTTTTTTAGGTTTTTGCGCGATGATTTACACGGAAGTAATTTAATATCTTGTGTATCAAACGATTCGTATAGATGTCTGGCATAGATGTCTATATAGCGTGCATATAATCGACTTGATACGTGCAGGTGTACATAAATGAATTCTGGTCCAGTTATACGGGTTTACTTGTTCCTCTTCCTCTCTGTCTCTCCTCTACGTATCTCGCCTTCTTTTCTCCTTCTTCTTCTTCTTCTTCTATTTCGTTTAGAAATTATCTGGTTGTTAGGCAATTTCAGTTCTAATATCTAGCTGCCAGGTATTGTGGTACTATCTGTATCCTCTGCTTTCGAAAGTTTTCTCATACTTTGTGGTGTCACGTAATGAAATAACTGTAACGAATAATCCGATGTAATGGAGAAGTCTTAGAATTTTTCGTCCTCGTTTATTCACTAACTTGTGTAAAACGTAGCTGGTAGTAACGATTTGTTTTGTTCGTCAATGATAGAAGAGTGGGATATATACATAGAGATGCGGAATTCAACAAGGGAATATACTTTTCGAATTTGTTTATTAACAAAGTGGGACGCGATTGGTAGTATAATTGAATGGACGATGATTTCTCGTTTAAAAGTAAATACAGGAGATTGAATCAAGTTTTGTATATGGCTCTGTTTTCGAGGAGATCGATTTTGCTGATTCGTTGCTCGTGTGAATGAATATGGTTTGTCTAGAGTGCCATTTTAATACTGATTTTTATCCAGACTAATTTATATACATTATCTGTGTTAATGATATTGTAAATATTATCATAAAATCAGAATATTATTTAATAAGTTACGTTTTACTCATTAAAATTATAAATTATAATTATAAAATTATTATTAAAAATAAATATATAAATAAGAAAAATTAAAAATATGAGAATAAATTAAAATTATTCTTTTATTTTTAATTTTTCTTATTTATATATTTATTTTTATTTTCAGGTTTTCGTTGATTTTTTAATTTAAAAGCTATTTAACATTTTTGTAGATTGCTTTCTTAATATAATCCCATAAATAAAAATTACTTGGTGTATTATACAAAATTTATATATGTCATTAGTGCAAAATGAAATTATAATTAATTCAACATGCATACTTTTTGTGAAAAAATTTGTATTCTTTTTATTATTGAAAAAGTTTTTATTATTTTATTATCATTGGAAAATATTAATCGAATTTTTTCAATTAGCATATTAACAATTTCTAATTGTCATAATATTTTTAGTATAATAAAAAGGAATAATTACAATATAATAATTTATGTTATATAAATGAAATGGTACGGTTAACCAAACCATATTTTAATAAATTTTCAAAGTGATTTTCTTCCAAACAGAATCTCATATGGCAACTTTTGTTTCACATTTTGTATTTATCTTTACTTGCTGAATCATATTCGTCATAACTCGTGTCAGAAATTATATTCTTGGGATTACCAAAAATTTCCGTTCAGAAATAATTACATTATAGGAGTATACTGGGAAAATTTCACGTTGCAATTTGCAGTATGAAACTAATCTTATATCTACCTAACCTCATTGCCATAGTCCGGGAAACTGTCGTTTTTATCGTATGACATCTCTCTTCGGAAGGAACATTTCGATGGAAATGTTTCGCCATATATCCCGAGGTTACGCAGATAATCGCATTAGTCACTTATAAAAATCACCTTATATATGTTGGTGTATGTACATAGTACACGCATATATGTACATATATATGTACGAATTTATACGTAGAAAGCAATTGCCTGCGACTGCATGGTATGCTGTAATGAGCTATGGAGCCGAATCAGCGTGCAGTAGAGACTTACTTAGATCTATTACTACATTATTATATCGTGTATTCTTGACTTTCGAGGAAGCATTCATTATTCTCTAGATAATGGAACATTGTACCGAACGTATATGTACAGCAGTGCCCGCTTTAGTGTCCACAGTGAGGATATCCGGACGCTTATCCGAGCAGGTGACTTCTGAGTCACATGTTACAGTAAAAAGAATATTTCACACACCCATATCTCGATAAAAGAACGAAAAAACAAAAATAATTATTTATTGCAATATATATTACCCTTAATATTAACCCTTTCGCTACGGCGAGCATTGTCGCGAAGTCTCTTCCGTAGAACGCAGCGCGGTGTCAAAGATGGCAACATTGCGATCATGCAGTCTTTAGCATTCGGTCTTTCGACGCAAATCTTTTGAAGAAAAAAAGATAAGGAAAACTGACCGTCGCAATGGAGCTTGCAATCCTTTGCGAAGAGAGCTAAGAGGAACGGTAGCACTTTTCTTAATTTTTTACTCAATTTTTGTGGCCGGTGACTATAGTCACCCGTCGTGTGTAGATGGCGTCTCGTGGCCGGTGACTATAGTCACCCGTCGTGTGTAGATGGCGTCTCGTGGCCGGTGACTATAATCATCCGTCGTGTGCAGATGGCGTCTCGTGGCCGATGACTATAATCATCCGTCGTGTGTAAGGTGGCGTCTCGTGGCCGGTGACTATAGTCACCCGTCGTAGCGAAAGGGTTAAACAATTTTTATGTAACCATAATTACGAATAATTATAGGTGACAAAGTGAAATGACTCACCCTGTATATCACGCAGAATCAAAACCCAAAACAGATTAGATTCTTAAATATTTTATTTTCCATATACAATTTTTGTAATATTTCTATATTACAAATATCTTTCTGATGAATTAATCAATCACAAATTAATATCGAAAACACTTCACTCCATAAAACAGTTTTAGGAATGGGTATCGTCAATAGGACGGTAAATGGATGGTGGACGCTTATGTGGGCAGTACTGTATATGTATATACATAGTATAGAAATTGTTTAAAGACTTTGCTGTTCGCTGTTCCTCGAAGGTCTGGTAAATACGACAGCATTATTACATTTACCACTTATATTATAAGTCGAATCTCCGCCCATCTCTGGCGGTCTACTCAGCGATAACTCGCAAAAAGGCGTCGTCTGATATCTGAGGTGAACATTATGAAAAGAAACGTATCATTTTGTCGGGCCGGTGCCATTTAGGAAACCACCAGATCTCGAGCTGGAGGGACTATTCAAACGGCACTTCACCACCGTGGAGTTCTTTCAGGGGACCATCATGAACCCCATTGATCTGCAACGGGTCAAGGTGAGTCTGATATACATACATATTGTCCAAGTGAAATAAAACCCTCGACTCCTTTCTCTTCTAAACATGCAAGACAAACCTGTGATAATTACACCGACTTGTATCAACCTGTGTATTATTCGGCGAATGCCATTGTGCACATATATATGTACGTGTATACAGTCTGCCCTTGGAACGTTGATGAATATTTTACAGAGAGATGAAAATGTCATATGATTGTCAGTAACAAATTTGTTTGGTAGAGAGTGGGATCTTACGTCATTTATTTTATTCGTTTAATTTCTATTGGAATTCATAGATGAGAGTGAAGCTCTCAAGGTCACTTCAGTATAAATTTAGTGCTCTTGCATTGTTATTGTCATGGAAGAATATTATGTAAGTTATAATTAAGAAATGGAAGTTTAAAATTGTATTTAACCCTTCCTCGAGTAAGCGTTTCGGTAATCTTAAGACGATTGCGTTTAACTCACTAGCGCCACCACGGCTCGTATCTGCAGTAAATGTTTCTCGTAAATAGCGAATATAACATTGAGTTATTTTCTAATTTTACTGATGTAATCATGGAATTTTCTTCTTACTCCGTGTGTTATATTATTTGCACAATATCGTTTTCACAAATTTTGTCAACGTACATATACGTCTGTACACGTGGAAGGGTTACAGAGAAATACAAATAGGGGTGATTGCTAGCTGCAATTTAAATGCGGGTTATTAACGATTATTGTTATTCTACATGAAATAGAATTCAAATTTTAAAATCCCAAGGATAAAGGATAAAAATCTTATATATAATGTATTATTGATATGTATTAATTATTATTCTATATGTACTATGTAACAAATATTTTATGGACCGTTAATATTACTTAGGTTAGTTGGGAAAAATAGTCAAATTTATCATATTTTTACCATTATTTACGAAATCATATTTTAGAAATTAAATAATTTATTGCAACGACGTCATTTCCAAATTATTAGAATGTCGTTTATGAAATTTATCGCTAATTATACTGCACGATGAACATTCTTCACTATGTAAAATTACGACTTTTTTTAAGTAATCAAAAATATTTTTTTATTAATTTTGAACTGTCAACGCATAAAATTTATTCTTCATTATTTATTTATTGGATATTGCTGAAAACTTAGAAAATTAAGATTTGAACATTTGTTAGCTTTTTTTAAAATAAATCTTAATTAAAATAATTTCTAATTATAGAAAGATAAAATAATAATAAATATTGAATATTTACATAGAAATTTCAATACTTACGCAAAATTATCGTTCAGAAAACTAATATAAAAACCCAATAATGGGAAAAAATTAATATATTAATACATATAATATACATAATATATACTGTAAGAAATATTATCAATAAACTGTCCATGTAAAATGAACAGAAAAAGAAGAATCGAGTATCTTAATAGCATTATAGAATGTTATTAAGAATTTAGTAAGTATTCACAATGATCGATAATTTTATGCAAGACATAAATATTTTTACGTATATTAAGAAAAATAAATTATTAAAAAGTCTTACATTTATGAAAATCTGTTTGCATTAGTCAATGTTCCTCTCATACCAAATAACTTTTGTGTAAACAATTTTTATGCATTTTCTTGTCTTACAAATGTTCCACTGTTTCCAGTTAAATTCGACGTACTGTATACACACATGTCCATACATATATATCTCTGTGCTCAACATCCGCAGGACCATCGAGTTATCGTATTCCTCCGTTTATGTGGTAGTAGCTCCCATGACGTGCTACTTGTACTTTGGGTTTTGCATTTATTAAAAATATATCAAGATTATTATCTTTTTTCAGATTTTTGCACTATTTATTTTTTGTCAGAAGGTCTAATGATAGATAAATTGAATTATTTTTAATATTATATCTTTTGTATAAAATACAATACATGTATAAATAATATGCATATGACTTAAGATAGAAGAATGGGACTGGATGAATTGAATGTACAAAAATGACAGGAAATATTAAATCTTAATTAATGTAAGTTTGTAATTTAATAATTTATTGATAAATTGAATAGTATTTCGTTGTTTTTTATTCGTATTATTCTATGAAATTTATTATATTCGAGTTTATTATTCCAAGATTTATTCTAAATTGGTTTATATATATCAACTGATTTAAATATAGTAGTTTAAATAGAATATTGAATAAACGTGTAGCAAGTTGTACGATATAAATCCGATAGTGTTGAATAATTCAGATGTTATAAAACCATCGACGATCGATGATGTGACAAATGACTAGCTGTGAGACAGCTATTTCAATAGTCTTCACTCTGTCACCTGCAGAAGCACACGTTTATCGAGATCAATTTATTTTCGCTTTGACATTCTATTTTCTGATGTTTGAATATTTTAAATAAAAATTTTAAATATACTATCTTCGATATTTCTCATATTACTTACATAATTTATTTTATAGTTTTCAATTAATATAATATATAGTATGTAAATGAATTGATGTGTAATAAGCACATTTTTGTCCTTAATTTTAATTTGCATTTAAAATTATTTGCATTTAAACCAATGTAAGAACTGATTTTAATGACTTGAATGATTCTATTATTTATAGCTTTTATTTTTAATTTTTGTAATTCTTATTTTTTTTATAAATTTTCTTTTTATCAAAATTATATATTTTAAAGTTCATAAAATTTTTGCATATAAATTGTTCTTATTATATAATTAATGTTATAATTATATAATTTGAACATATATATAGTAATATATTTCTATTCAATATATTGTAGTACAAATTATATTAATATTTTTGATATCGGAAACATTTATAATCTTTAAGAAATATTTATATAGAAATATTTATATTTTAAATTAATATTTATATTATATAAAAATCCTCAGTTAATAAGAATCTAATAAACAATGCATATATATATAACTATAATTATTTATAATTATATAACTATATTATGTTATATATGACAATAATATAAAATTGATAAATTAATAATAAAATAATAAATATTTATGGATTTTCTCAGCCAAGAAAATTTTATTGATTTTATACTTAGCTCGATTGTTTAATTGTATTAACATTTTCGATTAATATCGTGAGCTGAAAAATTTGCATAAATAAGGGAACAAAATTTACGGATTCTCTCAGCCAGGAATATAACTCGTTACTTATTATCACATACCAGTAGCCAAAAAGAACATGTTCATCCAGTCCCTAATTCTCGAAAACGATTACGCGAACAAAATGTCCATTCGATCACGGAAAGTACAAGTGTCATGGCTGCTGCTCGAAATAATTAGTAGTCGTTCGAAAACTGACATTGTGCAAAAGGACAAATGCTGTTGTTCCAAAATGGTTGTTGCCTGTATGTACCCTTTTGTGCACACTGACGATGTTTCATGAGATCCCTTTGACGCGCTTTCTATGCTGTCATCTGCTTTCGTGTTCCGTTAATATGTAATAGCTCGTACAAGTTCAATCGAACAAACACACGATATTTCACTGATATTCGCGATGACTCAGTTCTATCGGCAATCTCTGTATCTATTTGCTACGATTAAATTCGATTCTTCGATTCGAAAATCTTCGCGGATCCATAGACCTCTCGTCAAGAGTTTCAAAAGCTCGAAAAAGAGAAAAAAATACATATATTTATGTTATAATCGGGAGAAAAACATACTTAGTTTCTTCTAACGCGTGTTGACATGCATACGTTCTCACGTCTGCGTCGAATTGCGTGAAAAAATGTCTTTCGAAGGTTGTTTACACCTAACCGGATACAACCATGTCTACTGTCGATCCAGGTGGGTAAGTGCTTGTGAATGGAGTTTAAGTAAATAATTATATTTCTAAGAATTACTTTCTGTTAGAGACTTAGTTTTTACGACAGCGATTCGTGATTCTCTTAAGTATTATATGATAGATTAATGCATTTAGGACGAAGAAGAGGCTAGTATGCTTGGCTATTTGTACGATATTTTTGTGTCGAATATTAAATCCAGTTAGTAGATGAGCATGTAGCGAATTTTAGAAATTCCTTCGTTTAGTTAACACGTGTATAAGGAATGTCCTAAAGAGTTGCTTTCCATAGTCTAATTACACATAGTTCCTTAAAATGCGTCGAAGATACGTATATACTAATGTACATAAACATAATGCTTGCTAAAGAAGTGTATGAAAAGGTACATGGCATAATAGATGTTTCAGATCCAATAAGTAATATTTATTGTTTATTGTATTTGAGTTTGGTGTAATAACATCCTGATATAGTAACTATAACTATAATTTTGCTATATTAACCCTTTGCACTCGAGAGGTGAGCTTCAGTCACCATTTCATAAAATTTGGAAAATCGATAATAATTAATATATCAAATTTAATGTAATAGTGTGCGAAGTATCGAAATCAAATAATTCTGGAATTTTATTATTATACAATTCTATATGTACTGTTCAAAAAGGTATCGTTGATATTTTAGTAGAGAATCTTTGAACTTCTACTCTTCTCTAGCCAAAAAATTGTCGAGTGCAAAGGGTTAACATATGGAATTATACTAAAATTTATTACATATTGGTAAGGTATTGGGTTGTTCAGAAAGTTCGTAGTGTCATTGATAACTGATAGCATAAATTAAAAAGGATAATAATTTGTCGTCAACTTCCATAAAAATGAAAGAAAGAATAAACAGGGAATTTTTACATTTAATTTAAAATATTACATTTAATTAATGGTGAATAAGAGAAAGGTTTAATTTCGAGATAAGACAATGTTGAGTTGTGTATTTCATCGTTGATGAAATGCAGACAGAACGTTTAACCAAAAGATCCAACCATGTATGGTATTTAGGTTAATGGTCATAGAGAATGTTAGGTTAGGTTATAATTTACGAAAGACGCAGGAACATCTGCTTCTCTGGTTTGAATGTTTAGTTATTTTGGTTTTGTTATTAACTTTATTACTGAAAATGAGAAATATCATAAACTGAATTATTGCTCGTATGCCTAACCTCTTTTATACTAATTGCATTGCAATCTTATTCTTAGGTTCAAAGAATAAACGTCACGTATACAACACTTGGTATTTGGAGTAACATTTGACAGTTGCATATAACGATTGATGTATAAACAGATAAACAGTTTATCTAAACTTAAGAATAAACAACAAACGTATGTTGAAAATTAATATTTATTAGATATGTTCCTAGATTTTCAAGAATTCTTGGATTCTAGTTACTTGGCCCCATTAGCTGAATAAAGCAGTAGGACATTTTATTGTTTCAATATTCGAAATGTAAAAAGCAAAGGATAAAAATAAAATGTGAAGATAATATTTTAATCCTTATCTACGTATTAATTATAATACTTTTGCTATAAGAAACTCAAGACCACAAGCAAAGTTTTGTTATATATAGTATTCAACATGTACTGGAAAGCCATTTTCGAAAGTGTTGTATTCTTCAAAATTGCAATAATTAATTTTTATTATAAAAATACAATTAAGACCATTATTTAACACTTGTTAACGTATTAATTATAATACTTTTGCTATAAGAAACTGAAAGTGGTGGCCACAAACAAACTTATATTATATATAGTGTTCAACGTGTAAAGCCATTTTCGAAAATGCTATATTCTTCAGAATTATTATATTATAAAAATACAATTATATTATTATTATAAAATAATATTAATTTTAAATAAAATTTTAAAATGATATTAATTATTATAAAATTATTATAAAAAATACAAATCAACGTAATTTAAAAAGGAAAGGAAAAGATAAAAAAGAATTATTCCACAAATCTAGTAACAGCGAAAGGAAGGACTAGGTAAATAGGCTAGGGAAATTTATCGAATGCCCTTTGAATAGATTGCAAAGCTGATATAAAAATTAAAAAAAAAAGCAAAAAATGCTAATCGATCTTTTTACATGTACAATAATTATTAATATAATTTAAAACACACTATATTTATTATTAGACGAGAATACAAATATTTTGACATTATTAAAGAAACAGAGGTAGCATAAATAGTTCAAGACTAAATTATTAAAAGATTATTAGAATTCATAAAATTCAAACAAATTTTGGATACTCTCAGTAATGTAAGTTTTATTAATATTTATTTTTTTAAAGTTAATATTTGTGTTAAATTCTTGTTATAATTTATCGTAGTAAATTATTTCTTACATAATTCTTCGAAAATTTTGTCGAAACCTCAACAATTTGAGTCCTGACTGCTCGGTCACCGGATGTACCATAGTTCCCCTATCGTTTATTCTAGTTCTTGTGAAACTTTTTTAATGGTGAGAAACTGAATGCTCCCGAGACCTGCGAGAACTATTCGTAAGAATTCCTTACCGAACACGACGAGAAGTTTCTTGTTAAAGGGCTGGTGAACCTATTCAATAGAAGATACGAAGTTAACAGAAACTGTGTACAGATATTTTCCATATAACACGATGATGGTTTCGAAAACCATGCTATACGAATTCGTGTTATACGAAATAAATTAGGAAATAGGAAAAACAAATGGTGCATAAAATTAGGTTAGCTTCGAAAAATGAACGAAACTGTATCATTGCTTTTTAATAACCAAGAGAGGTATGTTTATTAGTACTAAAAATAATTAATTTTTAGCTTTCATTTTAATATTCCATTTCTTTTTTATTTTAAATTTACTTGACTTTATGATTTTTCTTAGAATATGACTATAAGCAATTCTTTATTATGCAGTAGTGGACAAAAGAAAGTTTATATGGTAAATTATGCAAAACGTTCTAAGGAAAAATGAATAAAACTGTATTACTTACATTTTGTAATTAAGAGAGTTACGTTTATTAATACTAAATGATCAATCAAACGATAATGTAGCTTTTAATTTAATAGTCAACTTTTTTCTTATTTAAAATTTATTTGAAATAATTTTCTTTATGATTCTTTGGTACATATCTCCCTTTTTATTTTGTTTGTTCTAAAATTGAAATGTTTATTTATCAGTACTAAAAATAATTAATTTTTAACTTTTGTTTTAATATTCGACTCCTTTTTCATTTTAAATTTACTTGACTTTATGATTTTTCTTAGAATATGATTATAAACAAAAATAAATAAAACTTTATTACGTACATTTTGTAATTAAGAGAGGTATGTTTATTAATACTAAATGATCAATTCGTAGCTTTTAATTTAATAGTCAATTTTTTTCTTATTTAAAATTTATTTGAAATAATTTTCTTTATGATTCTTTGGTACATATATCTTTTTTTATTTTGTTTCTTCAAAAATTGAAATTGTTTTTACCATTTGATCAGTCAAATGATCAATCAAGGTAGATTCTATGTTAATAAAATTAATTGATCAAAATTATTACACGTTAATATTATATAAAGTTTTCTAAAATATCGCACAAAGTAAAATTATACAATTTTATGCTTTATTTAATATCAATCTTTTTCATAATTTAATGATACGTGCAATATCGAAATAAAATAATTTTATTCGTTAATTTACGTACGATTTCTCTTTATGCTAATTGAATCGTTCACGGGTCAAAGTAACTAACTCCACTTTTTGATTTTTTAAAAATTTTATTGCCAAAGTACTCGATCGATGCTTGACTTACATTTAAAATCAATCTTGATTTTTTGTTTTGTGGAGTTAATAAATTTTAGCAAATACGCGGTGTAGTTGTAAAAAAAATTTTTTTTTGTCAACTTTCTACATTTTTTACCAGATAAACCTCGGATAGCTAATTTCCTATAATAAAAAAACTTTCAAGTGCAAGGATTTAATATTACAGGAACTAAAAATGAATTTCAAATTTCAACCCTGCAAAATTTTATATACAAATCTAAAACATCAAATATTCTTAACTCCGAGAAAAAACATGGAGAAAATATATACTTATATTTCAAAATTCTCATTACCTAATTCTAGAACCTAATAATGTTATACAATAATTTTTCCAATTCTTTTCGAGTCTTAAAAATATCTTTTTTTATGGGGACTTCCCTAATTTATAATCTTTTTTGGAAAAATACCGTGTTTCATGAGAATTACTTGTATACAGTATTTAATAAAATGCTAATTCCATAAACCCAGAAATACTGACAAAGTTTAAGAAAATAGCAATAATTCGCGAATTTTTAATATTAACCCTTTGCAGTCGATGAAATTAAAAATTTTGTGTATTTACGTATTATAAGTAGTATTTAACACAAACCAATTTCAACAAATTCTGTGCGTTTTAATATTCATATATTGTCTTTAAATCTTGTACAGAAAAATAACTGCAAAACGCTAAATTTACTCTGCTGAAATCTGCCGACTGCAAAGGGTTAAATTTGAAAACAGGATCGATAATATTTTTAAATAAATTTATTTTTTGAATACTCTATATAATGTCTATTTCAATTTTTATCTATGAATCTCAAAAAATAAAAACTATATAAAAATTCGCAAATCATTACCTTATTTCCTATCTTCTGTTAGTAAGAGTAGGTCCCAAATATTTTTATATTACTATAACTATTTTTTGTATATTTTTTACTGCACATTTGTTACAAGTATTATTATTATGTGGGACTTGGTTAGAGGGCGTGTATGGCGTAGTGTGTGTTTCTGAGTGTGCAGATTAGAAAAGAAAGTTAAAGCAAAGAAATGGGTTTTCACTGATGGGAAAAAGGTAAAAATAGGAAGCTTCGACTGACATTGTATAGCTAAATATAAAAATTAGCAGGTTAAACGCGATAATACAGGCGGTAAAGAGAAGAATAGAAAAGTGAGGTTAGGCTTGTACACGTGGACAGGAAGGATAATTATAAGTATTGTAAATACAAACAGAACAGAGGTAACAGATACAAAGATATTTGCAATTTATAATAATAGATAAAGAGGTACATAGAGATAAAGGTAATTAAAAGAATAGAAAAGTGAGGTTAGGCTTGTACACGTGGACAGAAAAGATAATTATAAGTATTGTAAATACAAACAGAATAGAGGTAACAGATACAAAGGTATCTTCAATTTATAATTTATAATAATAGATAAAGGGGTATATAGAGATAAAGGTAAGTAAAAGCTAGAAATACGGAAATATACTTGATTTACATAGCGTAGATTATATTGGGTTAAAAAGGTATAGAAGTATTAGGTTAACAAAGGTATTATTATTATATAATGTCTATTTCAATTTTTATCTATAAATCTCAAAAAATAAAAACTATATAAAAATTCGCAAATCATTACCTATTTCCTATCTTCTGTCAGTAAGAGTAGGTCCCAAATATTTTTATATTACTATAATTATTTTTTGTATATTTTGTGCTACATACTTGTTACATGTATTATTATATTCGAAATATTACTACGAACTTTGGAAACAACCCAATGCTTTCATTTTCGAATATACTTTTCAGATGAATTTTTAACACGAATTTTTAACGAGAAATTCCTTTTTCGTATCTGCGACGCATTAACACGACTAATATTTAGTGCTTACGAGAAATTTCGATATGTAGCTGCATATTCCTCCATACTCAGTGTACCAGAGATTAGCATCCCCTGTGTTCTTTTTCGTCCATCCCTTTTCACTTTTACCAAACACACTTCACTTGTTTAAGAATCACATACCTCACATATGGCGGATTTTACTTTCAGAATGTGCCTACGATCAAACATTTATGGAATCGTTCCCATATTCGAAAGCAATGTGTCGTAACGACGAATTGTCCGGTTGCTCTGATTTGCATCGAATGAAACCGTTGAAACGGAGATCAGTTCTGCGCTACATTTTCTTTCCGCTACGATTTCTTAGTTTGACATTTGTTCAAAAGCAGTTTCTATTTTGCAATTGCTTTCTGACCATCGCCCCTCCACATATAACATGCTCCTACTTCACTCGTTGCCCGACCATGCGAATACGCGGGACAAAATGTTGCGATGATTTTTTAGGTCCACGAGGCAGACGCGTGTTTGGTACTGGCGAACAAGTACTGTCAAGACCCAGACGCGGAGGACGCTGCAAACATCATGCGTGTCATCTCCATCAAGAACTATTCGGATGACATTCGCGTTATCATTCAATTAATGCAATATCACAACAAGGTATCGTTTTTCTCAATTATTTCACGTTTAATAATTTATTTTATTTGTATATAAAATTTATTATAGTATTACACTGTACCATTACATATAATAGTAATAGTGTGTTATATATAATTGTACGTGATATATGTTCGTATAAAATAATACGTGGTATGGTATATTATATAATATACAAAATAGCATTCCATTTGAAAATGATATTTCCGTATAATTACGTATAATTACATATTTATGTATAAACAAAAATTTTACATCTCCATCAAGAACTATTTGGATGACACTCGCATTATCATTCAATTAATGCAATATCACGTTTAATAATTTATTTTATTTATATTTAGACTTTTATAATAGTATTATACTGTATCATTACGTATAATAGTAATGGTGTGTTATATATTATTATATATAATTGTACGTGATATATGTTCGTATAAAATAATACGTGGTATAGTATATTATATAATATTTTACAGAATAGCATTCCATTTGAAAAAATTAACTTGATCTTGAAATCTCCTATAGTTTTCCACGTATAAACAAAAATTTTTACATCTTCATCAAGAACTATTCGGATGACATTCGCGTTATTATTCAATTAATGCAATATCACAACAAGGTATCGTTTTTCCTGAATTATTTCGCGTTTAGTAATTTATTTTATTTATATTTAGACTTTATAATAGTTTTATACTGTACCATTACATATAATAGTATTAATGTGTTATTTATTATTATATATAATTGTACGTGATATATGTTCGTATAAAATAATACGTGGTACAGTATATTATATAATATTATACAAAAATATAGCATTACATTTGAAAAAATTAAGTTGATCTTGAAATCTCCTATATTTTTATACCATTTTATACCAAACAATTCTTGTAAGAACATTTTTTTAATATTTTCAGTTCTTTTTGAGAAATTACAGAGAATTTAGATAAAACACTCAGCTTGTATGTAATATATCATGTATGATATATATTATATAATATGTTCTTATATTATACTATATTACTATATATAATAATATATTACGCAATACAGTATTATTACTATAAATGATATTACATTATGCATAGTCACATAAAGTATATTATATGATATATATTATTGTATAATATATTATATACTACATTATGTAATACTTTCACATATTACAATTACTGCTTGGAAAATGTACAAGTTTTACATAAATAACCTTAAATCTTAAAATTAATTGCTGTTCACCATGTTTCATACGAACAATATAATAATCAATACTAATTATAAAATCGGTTAAATGTAGGATTCAATTTTGCAAATTCTGAAATAGCAACTTAACATTTCCAAATTGAAATTAATTACTATCAACGATAGTAATAAAACGATACTAATAATTACTATCAACGATAGTTTACAACTATTTCTGTCAGAAAGAGTGGTAGACTATAGCAAAATAATTCGTAAGAATTAGTCTAATGGTAAAATAAATTCGAATAATTCGCAAGAATTATTCTAACGTGATCTACAATTTCACATTCCAGGCCTACTTACTAAACATTCCATCATGGGACTGGAAACAGGGCGACGACGTGATCTGCCTGGCCGAACTGAAGCTGGGCTTCATCGCACAGTCCTGTCTAGCGCCGGGTTTCAGCACGATGATGGCCAATCTCTTCGCCATGCGATCCTTCAAGACGGTCAGTAGAATGTCGTTCTATGGACGACAGACAGAGAATCTGCCGATCTTCCATCTATGCATGTGTGAACAAGGTTCCTTAGGTTTTCTCACGGTTCAATTGCTCACAGTGATCTCGCGAGCCTTACTCGATTCTTGACCGCGCTTTCTTCCGATTTCTTGAAGCATCAATTAGGCACAGCAGTTTACTTTTCGTTTCAAAATTCGTTTGAAAAATTTCCTCCAGCTCTATCGAAGCTGGAAATTCGTTTTCCATTTTGCATCTGATAAATTACGAGACGCGTCGAAACGTTACATGTTCTTGTCGCTGTGAACAAAAGCGCGAATCCGTACATGCATAGGAGCGTGTGTAATTTAGAAATGGTTGGTTGATTGGTACCAGTCACCCGATATGCAGGCTTGGCAGAATGACTACCTGCGTGGAACCGGAATGGAGATGTACACCGAAACACTGAGCCCTACCTTCATTGGAATGCCCTTTGCCAAAGCCACTGAGTAAGTCGGTCCATGACCAATCCAACATCCAACAGATACCTGCATATCTGATTCAAGAGACGAGATCTGTGGTTCCGCTCGTTTGTGTGGAGTCATTGTTCGTTATCTACTCCGTGTCGTGTTAACAAGCCACTAAATAACTATATAACGATAACTATTTTCTTAGTTTAGAATTTACTTCACCGGATGCCCCCTGTTTGATATGAACCTTTTTCCCTAATACGTAATTAATACGAAAGAACCTTCGATTTGAATGTTCGACGATTTGTCAGACTTGGGAAATGTGTGGAAGTGACTTACCGTGTGCTTCTGTTTCTCAGATTCGTTTTTGTTTGCAAGGATTTGTGAAGAATTAGAATTTTTGGTGACCAGATAGGTTTCTTTTTACTTTATTTTCTTTTTACTATTATCGATATACTATTTATTAATGAAATTAGGAAATGAAAGATGATATTGAAATACGTGGATATAATTTTTATAATAATAAAAATTGTTTTTCTTTATTAACCACTTGCGGTGGAAAGACGTGCCATGCACGTTGAGATGATTCTGTGACGAAATCACGTGTTACACACGTCGTCAGGCGATTGTTGCAGAAAGAAAAATAACGTGCGTGACACGTCAACTGTTAACCACTTGCCTTACCAATAAACTCACGGTTGCGGTGCCGTGCGCTACAGTATAATACGCGTAAGGTGTCACATTGGCGTCGCGAGATACTGTATCGATTCTGAAATATTTCCAAGATATTGATGACGCCGTGCACTCTGGAACTATAGCTCGAGAAATGAACGATCTGGTTGTTAGCCGACGTGCAGCCCACGTCATTTTTATTTCTGCGATAAATGCCTATCGACGTGGTGTACACGTCGCCGGCGATTTTGGAACAGAAGCATCTCGACGTGCGTGGCACGTCTTTCTAGCGCAAGTGGTTAATGAAATTCTTTACCGAGGTACAGTTTCTGCTTGCACTTCATCATCAGTTGATGCGTTTTTATATTCTCTTTTCGAACCCCCCGAACATTGCCTGAACGCGCCCCGAAGTGATTTGCACTCGACTGTTCTGGCATGTGCAACCGTGAATATCTTTGCACCGCAAGTGGTTAACCATTTGTACTGGAAAGACGTGCCACGCACGTCGTAATGCTTTTGTCGCAGAATCGCCAACGACGTGGTATACACGTTATCAAGCAATTGTCACAGAATCGTCAACGACGTGGTATACACGTTGTCAAGCAATTGTCAAAATCGCCAACGACGTGGTATACACGTTATCAGGCAATTGTCACAGAAACACTGGGTCGCTTTGGCACACGCATCTGTGAATTTCTTGTTAACGCAAGTAGTTAAGAAATTACGTTTTTATTGACAGTCAAAAGAACGTTTTAATTTTCTAAAATTATTTAAGTTAAGGGTTACTATGTTTTGGGTTAGGTTATTTATTGTATTTTATTATTTATTTATTATTTATTTAACAAAATTATTATTTAACAAAAGGATCACTAGGTATATTAGGATTTTCAAAACTTGACGTTATCAAAACGTAGTATAAAAATTCGTGTATTATGATGTTTTATGACGAAAAATACTGTATAGTTTCTTATTTTATTATTTGCGATTGAAGGTAGGAGATAAACAATAATGTCGTTGCTATAAAAATTACATCTAATTCTAATCAATATATTGACCTTTTATTAAAGGTAGATAGACAGTTCGAAAACATTTTTCAACTTTAAGAAATTATTTAAGAGTTATTAAAAGTTATCAGAATCTAGGCTAGTTTCACGAACACGTTATTATGAAACTTTCATCTAACTTGAGAGATCTTCTTATCGTGATTAAAGTGTGCAATGTACTTTAAAAGATTGTAGAATTACACTTTAAAGCTATAGCATCGTCCACTGCAGTAATAGAGTAGTTTTCCTACTAGATTAATCGTGCACTAGGTTTATTATTTTTCACTGAACTTTTTATAACACGATACACGAAATTTACGAAACTTTAAAAATTATGCTACGTCATTTGAAAGAAGAAAACGGTATATTTTACCATATTTAATAATATACGATATTTTTAGTAATTTGAAAAGTGATAAAAAAAAAAGTTTAGAACATCATTCTCAAATTTTATTAAAATTTTTTGGACAGTAATATTTATAAATTAAAACTTTATAAAAATTAAAAAATATGGAAATAATTTGAGTATAACGTTTTTAAAGTTTATACACTTAGTTTTTTACAGTGATTTTGATATTCATTTCATTCTTCATCGTCAAAAATTAATTTATAATGGAACTTTCCTCTTGATAATGAATTACTGAATTAATAATGAGATCCTAAGTGATTTTTAATTTTCTTGAATTTTAAAATGTTAATGATGTTAATGATAATAAATTGATGATAATAAGTGCATAAAATATTACATAAAAAAATATAGGGTTCCACTTAAAAACATTTTTAAATAAGCAATTTTTTCATAATTTTAATTATTCATCAAATATTCCATTGTTCTCATTTAAGTATAACATACTATATATATGTTATAGATTAAGTGATTAATATGGTCATAGTTTATTTTTATTGTGCATAATAACAAACAAAATTGTACATAGTAATAAATTTGACGTAGTTTCTCACGATTTACTATATTGACTGCTATATTCTAATGGTATTATTCTTAAATAAAAATAATTAACACTAATACTAGAAAGAAGGTTCAAAATAACTTGATTCAAATATTTTATTTTTGTAATTTCTGAGGACAATTGCTTTCGACAATATTAATATTGGTCGTTATTTAGATAGAAATATAATCACATATAATCAGTTGTTCCATTATTCCACTACAATTATGGTCTTTTCTGTATAGTATATTTAGTTACTCATTATACATTAGTACTTTTATCGTCAGTTATTAATTTCCCCTTCAAAATTAAATTGAACAAAGGAAATATAGCTATACTCGTAATTTTCTATTATTTTGATAAATTAATCTATATTTATCAGATTGCAGAATTGTTTTAAACGTTATTCATAATGACCAATTGGTTACTTGACTCATAACATATATATAAAACTATAATCAAATACTGACTTTCATATTCACCCTCAAATTCAAAAAATTTTTTAAATATTTGATATACCGAAAAAATTCGACCTTGAGAACAAAAACTTCAAATAATTTCTATCATCAGTTAAAGTTAACCCAAACCGTAATTTAAACACGTTGACTGCCATAGTGGTCACCAGCATCCGGCGATACTAATTTTTTAAATTTATATTTATTTTATTTTAACCATTTCTTGAAAATTTGAACAACTTGAATAAATAGAGAATTTTGAACAGAAAACATTAATAACTTGCATCATTTTTTTGTTCTTTGCCATATTGTTTGATAATTCATCACTATAAGAACAATGGAAACTTCATCGTGGCCCCCTGCTATATAAAAATTACGTGGCAGTCAAAGTGTTAATCTTGCTCTAAGATGAATTTCAGACACAAGTAACACCACGTTTCTCGTTAATCATCTTCCACATATTTCTCAAATTTTTAAACTACGTAATAACAATCCTGTTTCTGCCTTATACGACTAACAAGTCAATAAATTTCGTTTGATCGAAGCTTTTTATCGAAACAATGAATCAAATCACAAATTATCACATCATATAATCTCGCTGTTAAACAATATCGTTATACAAAACGTGCAACGAGTTTTCAAATTTTGCGTATGTACATAAAACTTCGAAAGAGACCAAGAGACGCGGTTCTAACCTCAAAAACCGTTGCAAAATGCAAATAACAGGATGGTAATGGCGGTATCCGCAGATACCGACGAACGTCTCGATCACGAAATTCCTCGGTTTCGTAAATATTTCCGTTCCCGTGGTCTATTCACTCTAAATGAACGTACAATCTGGGATGCCACGGCTAAAAAGACCCTTTCAGAGAGCGTATAGTTCGTTCGAGTATTCTCACCGCAGCGATCCCTGTCTCAGTGCGACGCAGGCGCGGTCGACCGGTTCGCGCTCGTTTTGTGCCCACGTTAACGATGGCGGAATCACTCGAGAAGAGTTCGCAGTCTCTTGAATCGGAGAGAGAAAAAAAAAAGGATGAAGCTTCGCCTCGCCTATGTCTTTCACTACGCTCCACTCCGCTATATACATTATATATGGATTATATCTATATCTATATCTATATCTATACTACATGAACGTATTAACTGTATATTGTACAGTACCGTATCTGTGCTCTACACCTAATCGATGTAAGCCACCTCTAATCGCTTCAGTAACGTTTCTGTATTTTTCACTCTTTTTCTATAAGTTTTACGTATGGCTCGAATTCGATCGAATGCCGTGGGGATCAGAGATTTAATGTGAAATTATTTTTAGAAAGAATTCGAAGAACTAGTCGTATCGATTAACACGGACATTTTTAATTAATATAAAAGTTGCTGGGTATGTGGTATAGGCTGGTTATGATGATTTTTGTTTAATTTAAAAATATATCGAATTCTTCAGGTTCGATTTTTGCAGACGAGATTTAAGATGAAACATTTACCAACATTAGTTAATACACTAACAAATTATGCTAAAAATATTGAACGATTTACGTAATACATACAATGCATAATATAACGTATACATAATACAAGTAAATGCACGTATATTTTATACAAATTATTGTTATTTCGATGAACTAACACGTGACACTAAAAAATATATTATACGTATGTAATACATGATTTAACGTATACATAGCACAAATAAATACATATATACGTATATATGTATATAATATAAAATATTATCGTTTCAAGGAAATATATTTAAAAGGGTTAAAATAATTTATTGTATCTTCGTACGTTAAAATTGGAAAATCTGAAAATTTTTTTAGTCGTTAAACACGAATAAATAGGAAAGTAAAAGATCGTTTGAAATATGATTAGTAATATGATTCTTCATTTTTCTTTATTTTCTGCACGTTTCGTTAATGTACAATTTTAAGTATGCAATAATGAAGTACTTACCGTTTGTTACTTGGATTTCTATCTCTCTTCTCTGATATCCTTTCATCTCACTTCTTAAATAACAATAATAAAATGTGTGTAAATGAGAATGAATTTAATAACATTATTATTAGAAATACAATATTTATTTGTTAATATGTGACGATTATATTTGTGTATGTGTTCCTGCATTAGTCACACATAAGATTTTACATTATTTATAAATATTAAAAATATAAATAATGTTTCTACCTTTTTCTAACCTTTTACCGTATTACATTATAATAACGATTATATGTGTATACATACATATGCATGTATCTACGAGACATTCAGTTTTTACGCAATTCCAACAAATTTCATACGTTGATTACACTACAATTTTTAATATGTAACAATTACTCTTACACGTCAATGTAAGAAGTTTATTCTGTATCAAATAATTAATCAGATAACAAAGCTAACTTAAACAAAAAATATATTCGAATATTGCGAGCATTGCAACAGCCACCTAATAACAAAACAACAAAATGGTGAACAATAAATATATCTCGTAGGCAAAGATTGTACCGTGTAGCAAAAATATAACTTTCCAAATTTAAAGTCTTTCTATACACGAGAAAAGAAGTAAATACTAAACATATTTCTCGCGTAAAATTCGCAGGCATTTAATTCGACGTGCCTTTTTAAAATCATTCTTATCCACCGATCCAGCACCCCACGGTATCAGTTCACTCGAATAATAACCGTACGTATAATGAAAAAATTTGCAACAACGAGCATTAACGGCAACTGGATGATAGGTAAGCATTAGGAATTATAGCTAGTAGGAGTCATCTCGATTTCGCTAGTCAATCTCGAAAGGCGATGATACTGTTTATTTTGAGGACAAAGGTACTTACATGCAGAGTTTCGTACGTTTCGTATCGGTGAAAAAGCGCTATTGGTCACTTTAGGGCTCCCTCGTGTGTAAAATGGTGCTTAACGTAAAGATCGGAAAGAATTCGATCGCCAATGTTGGCCTATCACGAGCGACGGATGACAACGTGTTCGCAGACAGACACTACACTCGAGGTTAGGTTGACACGCGAAAACGAACAAGTGTACCGTAACGCGGTCGCCGCGCGAATGCGACCAGCGTAAACAGCGAAGTTAGCCGCGAGTTACAGCGGCAGCATTGCGTCACGTGACACGGCGTAGTACGTCATAGCCCGCTTGACTTCAGATCGGACGATTCTTACGAGGACTGGACGAAAACAGATTTCCAGCGAATGTCTTCCCGTTTGCTGGCCATTACGAACCGGTGGAAGAAATAAGACACGCATAGCAAAGCGAAACGTTACACAGGTTATATGACACGTAGATAGATTTGGTAGAATATTTTTAACTGTTAATCCAAATTTTTTTCCAGAAAACCAGGGTAATTAGAAGGTTCCCTCGCGATTTCGAATCGTCATTGCTCTCGACAATGCTAAGCCTTCCTACTCGGCAAATGTATCTGTTTATACGCAACGTAATCGTGCGGAACAATGTATTGTTTGCCTGCACGACGAGATGCAGACCACGTGTCAGCGTCCCTCCTCGTGTCAGGTTCAGCCAGTATCTAGTAGATTTTGAAAGGTTTGATGACGTGGGGCTTGATTGGTTGGTGTTTCAGTCGCCGGATACTCAGGCGTGGCAGAATGATTACCTGCAGGGCACGGGCTGCGAGATGTACACGGAAACCCTCTCCCCGTCCTTTACCGGGATGACATTCCCCCAAGCCAGCGAGTAAGTTCTCGCTGCCATTGGTTGTCACACATTGCAAATTTTTCGATATCGACAACATCATGCATAACAAACATCAGATACGTACAAGTACACGAGTAGCATCGGGCAGTACGATACGTTCATATATCTCTACACGTCACACACATCTACACACGATACACACGAAAGGACACTATAGTGCGAGATTTTGTTTCTCTGCCTGTTTATATTGTTGATCTCGCACATTTTTAATGTACCTCTGATACTCCGTTGTGAACCGTGTACATATATACTATATATCTATATATATATTCGTACGCGATTACAATTGTCACCCCTCACCTCGGTTTTTCTATTTTTTTTTTCTTTTTTTTTTTTTTTCTTTTTTGGGTTTTTTCTTTTTTT
>NW_016910588.1:1583760-1609658 GCF_001483705.2 Eufriesea mexicana
TTTTTTTTTTTTCTTTTTTTTTTTTTTACTTTTTTGGGTTTTTACATTTTTGGTCTTTCAAACATTTACTCTTCCACCGAGATCTTTTTGGCTAGCGTAGTTTTTGTTTTGTTTGGTATTTTGGTATTTTTGAATGTATCTTTGGAATTTTACACATGTTGGGCAAGTCGTTTTTTTTCCTTTTTCTTTTTTCTTTTTACTAGTGACGTTTTGTTGAGTTTTTTGAACCAGCTCTCTGGTTTTCGCCACAAATTTGTTCGAACAGTTTTGCACCAATCCTTTTACAATGCGTGTAGAAGTAGTATGCCAGATCGATGCAGATTTCGCGACCATGGTGTACAATGCAATATGAATTTTCACGTGCAAGTGTCGTTTTGTCGTTTTTCCGTACGGTTGAAACACAGAAATGGAAAAATAGAAAAATTTGATTTTAAATATTAATGCATTTAAACGAAAACTTGAAATATATTTATATCTGTACAAAATTTGTGTCAATGCACAGTCACTTGTTATTGTATCAAATATTCGTTCATTTATTTCCTTTTATTACAATAATACTCTTTTATTTTATAGGGTATCAAATAAAATTTGTTGAAAAAAGAAATTATGTCAGATGAATGAAGTTGTGTCTTAGGGTTATTATAGTACAGTGATCCAGAAAAGAATTATGTGAGTATTTAGTATCTTTGAAGAGCACCTACATGTCTGCACTTGAGAAAAATTATTTTTAAAATTTGCAATATAACTAATTCAAATTTATATATATATTTATGAATACTTAAAGTTGGAAGACCTTGGTAGTTGATAGTAATCAGTAAATTCAAATTTATGTGTATTAAAGTTGACATAAACTTTCTTCAAATTTAAATACATATGTACCTATATTTTATGAAGATTGTCTTATTAAATATAGCAAGATTATTTGATTCATAAAAATATTTAATCCAAGATAAATTAGTATTGTTACGTATGTATTAGTACTAAACTTTTTCATCATTTCTGTGTACTAAATCCAGTAATAAAACTTGCACAGTATATTGCAATACATTCTGCATGTGAAACATTGATTAAAAATGTTGAAATTCAATAAAAGCATGTATCAAATAATCGAGTATATTATTGAATAACAATTAAAATATATTAAAATGAAAAAGTATACTAAAAAAAGATTAACATTTGCTGAATATTTTGAACAAAATGTGACTTTATTTTGTTATTATTTAACAATACTCGCTATTAATTGAAAAACTACTTCTAATGAAAAAACATGCTTGTTATTAAATTAATTACTGTAAAATATCTAAAATGTATTTTGTTCGTCGAAATCTGCATACCTTCTGTAAGATTGTATTTTGTTTTTTCCTAGTGACGTCTTTACGGCTTTATACAATATAAAATAACGATATATTTTGAAAGAAATATATTATTCACGATCTTATACCTTAATAATTCAATTTTACCTAGTATATCTTTTTAACAATTTACACATATGTTTTATAGGGATATATGGAGACGGGTTTTCTTTCCGTTTTTTATTCTTCTTATAGTGTGTGTTCTTAGTTGTAGCGTTCTAATCTTCTCTTAACAAAACACATTCGTTGTACACGCATGCCTGCTGCTCTCTACTTTATATCAATTGCATACATTCAGTTTCGAATGTAATACATTCACATGAATTATAGAAAACTTCCTGAACGAGTTCGCAGTTTTCCGTTCCAAGTAGGTCGTTACTTAATGTATTCTATAAATTCTATGCATTCTATTATTATTCTTTCTACACACGATCAATAATAAACATCACTTGCAGAGAAACATGATTTATTTTAAATATACTTCTTTCGAAATATTCTTTGACATTTTTTCTCGGTTAATTCGTATACGTAGCTTTATAGTTATTGAATTACGAAAAAATTATAGTAGATTGTTATAAACATAAGCAATTATCATTTTCATTTTTTACTAATATTTTAAGTATTTTAAATAATATGAAATATATCAAAGTATATCGTTTAAATGAATATATATCATCTTGAGTTTTATAAATAATTCTGAAGTACTCTAAAATGTTTCCTATCAATTTTTTTAATCAAATTTAATCATTGATGATTAATTAAATTCATACAAATTTTAAATATTGAAGTTTAATTCATCTTATTAAAGTCTACAATGAAATATTTTTCTGTATTTTGCTAGAAAAATCTTTTTCTTTTTTCCTTTTTGCTGGTAGAAATTCTGTTAAATAATTTTGCAATAAACAATGTCATTTGTTTGATAAGACGGTCTATAAATAATTCATTTTATTATTTAATTTTATCCAAATAGAAAATTTGAACAATTTTTAAGTTACATTTTTAATTCTTTTTTATATTTGTTATTTAAAAAAATATCTTCCATATCCTGACCTTAGGTTACACAATTCTATTTAACGTGTTATTGTTTACAATATTCTTACCGTCTATATAATATGATAATTATATTTTGAAACTTAACATAGTAATTAAATAGATTAGTTATTTTTACGATTCAGTTGTTTTTATCAATATTTACTTTGAAAATTTTATTTTGTTATCATTGTAAGATACGAATATTCTCTGCTCCTTTTCCATCTTGTCAGATTCTTCTTATTAGCTCCTTTATCTTGTTTCTCCTCAATTTTCTTCAACAAAATTCGCTTATATAACTATCTTCCATATTCCCTCGTTTTCATTCATATTTTTTAAAAATAATTATCAATCATATAACTTAAGTTGCCTTAGGTTCCATTTTTATATTCTTTATCTTCTTATTTTCTTCTTCCTCTTCTTCTCCTCTCTTCTCTTCAGTTTATTTCCTAATAAATCTATTTTATACTAATTCTTATGACCTTTATCCTGTTTCTTTTCAATTTTCTTCAACAAAATTCGCTTATATAACTATCTTCCATATTCCCTCGTTTTCATTCATATTTTTTAAAAATAATTATCAATCATATAACTTAAGTTGCCTTAGGTTCCATTTTTATATCTTTATCTTCTTATTTTCTTCTTCCTCTTCTTCTTCCTCTTCTTTTTCCTCTTTTCTTCAGTTTATTTTCTAATAAATCTATTTTATACTAATTCCTATGACCTTTACTATATTCTTATCTTTTCTGTTTTTCCTTCCTTTCTCCTATATATATCTTTGTCTCCCTTCTTCAACTTAGTTATCATATTTTCCCTATGTATCTTCTTTCTCTATGTATCTCTATGTATCCCCCTCTATTGCCTATTCTTTTCCACCATAAGTTCTTTTCCTTTCTTCCCACTCCAATTCGTAGAATGTAGAGACTTGTCTCTGATTTCTCTCTGACCCATCCTTGCTCGTTCATCTCTCTCACCGTCTCTCAATTTTTCTTCCATCTTCAAAGCTATACCTCCCTCTGTGAACCTCATCTTTAGATTTTGTATTTCCTCTTTCACCATATATCCTGGAGATACCTAATCCAACCCCATCGCTCACCTCGGAAATCTCTTCTACGGCGTTTTTACTTGCTTTCATTTTTCACACTCCCATATCCTCCATCCGGTATAGTAACACGCTTATCTACCAGTGACGTCGAATAATTTCATTCCCTTTTTTACAGTCTCTTGCAAATTTCTTTTCTCTCATTCTCTGTATCCGTTGCTTCCATATTTTATTTTTGCTGTCACCTGGTTTCACTTTTTCGTTGCTCACTTTCCAAGCTTCCTCTTTGAGTCTACGATAAGAAAGTTCACGTTAAAATTATCACTATATTAGTTGAAATGCTTAATTTTAGACTTTTTGTTGTCTAAAATTACTTCCATTTTAATAATAATTGCTCACATTAAATTTATCAAATACAATCGTACGTTCATAGTAACTATAATATTTGTTAAAGTTAATGTGAGCAATTATTATTAAGATGGAAATGTAATTACGTTTATTTGCTTATTTTTATCATATGATTTTAATTTTTGTTACCTATGTATGTTATATTTAGGTATACATTACAAGTTGGTAATTCTGGTACTAAATCTGAAAAGATTATAGTCAGAAAAAATTATGAGATCAAAAAAGACATATTCTTGAAAATCCCCTGGTATATACTGGTACTATATTTATATTTCACGTGTAAACAGTAATTGATAACTTTGATCATCTTAATTCTATGTAATCTTTTTTAAAGCTACAGAAAACTAGCAATTATAAATTTACAATAAAGTTATAATTAGCTATAATTAAAAATCAGAAGTTAAAATTATAAAGGTCAGTGATGTTCATAGGAGTTATAATGTTTCAATAATAATTTTTGGAGATTTTAGTGAGTTGTATATTTTTTAATGAAACATTAATATTTTTCGATATAATTTTGTTATATCAATTATAAATTTAAAATAAAGTTATAATTAGCTGTAACTAGAAATCAGAAGTAAAGATCATAATGATATAGATAGGAGCTATAATGTTTCAATAACAATTTTTGGGGATTTTAGTGAATTGTATATCTTTTAATAAAATATTAATATTTTTCGATATAATTTTGTTACATTTATTGCTACAGAATTTTCTATCTGAATTGAAAGATAAGTGTTACTGTATTTATCTTTTCTATTCTATAAATTATTAACATCTACAATACCACTACTGAACATAATTATTCTCCTAAAAATAAAACAAAATACAACATACTTCCATTTTAAAAAAAAATGAAAAATTGAGAGATTACTCGGAAATTGTTGAAGAAGTGTACACTCAAAAATTAATTAATGCCGATATATTTTAATAAATTGCATATCTTTTAATAAAATGTTAATATTTTTCGATATAATTTTATTACATTTATTGCTATTAAGTTTTCTATTTGAACTGAAAGGTAAATGTTACGGTATTTATCTTTTCTATTCTATAAATTATTAACATTTCCAATACTACTACTAAACATAATTATTCTCCTAAAAATAAAACAAAATACAACATACTTCCATTTAAAAAAAAAAAAAAAAATTGAGAGATTACACTGAAGTTATTGAAAAAATGTACACTCAAAAATTAATTAGTGCTGATATATTATGGCTCCCTCTAATATCGCAAAATTTTCATAAACGATGCTCTATCATATGTCCAAAAATAATAGACATAATTAAGATGATCGATGTTATCGGTTCACCCTCTATTAGTCTATCAGCCTATACCTAAGTGTCTCATTTATCCTTCTACATCTCAATGCTTCTCTTAATTTCGCCCTACATACCGAATGCTATTTTTATCTCGATAAAGCACTCTATTAGCCTCCCATCCTGTTTCTTTGTTTTCCTGCCCACTAAGAAGTTTATCACGTAAATATTGTATTTTCCATTAGCCCTATACCTATTTGGTTTTATGAGATGATTACTTCTTCTTCCAGCTTCTCGTTTTATTTCTCCGCCGGTATTTTCTTATAGCCTTACACGAGATTCTCATCAGAGTGGCCTTACTCTCCTGTTTTCCAATTTCTCAGCATCTCTTCTGCACATACTCTATCGCAGATGTTTTTCGTGTAGCCTTCTCCATCACTTACGTACCTGTAGATCACGAGATCCCTCATTGGAATATCATCCACTTCTTTTCTCTCTTCAATCCTCTATTAACGCTAGAACTACCGGTCTTTAATGGGTACCTAACTATAACGTGCACAGATTATAGTAATTTCAGCGGTGCGATGAATATGAGCGAATATATGGATTACAGTTCTTTCTTAACCCATTCGAGATGGCGATTTTTTCGTTAAAAGAAAAATAGTAATTCGAAGACTTTCTGCCATAAGGTCGACGATATTTTTGAAACGGTAAATAATAATAGTAATAATAATAATAATAATAATAATAAAACGTAGAATTATTTTACATCGATATTCCACGCATCGTTGGGCAATCTTAAATTCGAGATATTAATTAACATTCATCACTAGAATCTTATTAAATGGTGACCGAGAGGCGCCTCTCGAGTGCAAAGAGTTAATATGAGTTGATACCAATTTTATTCTTAAAGCAGGTGTATGTGTTCGGTGATTGCAAAAAGGAAAATTCTGGGACCAGTCATTTTCACTGGGTTGGTAGTTCTAGTGTTAACCCATTGACATACAATGACGTCTGGAAGACGTCATCCATTTCACGTGTCATTATAGACTTTGACGTCTCCGAGATGTTTCTTAAAAACTATTTCTGACGAACAGTATATCGTGCAGTATACTATTAACCCTTCTCGTTCGACGATTTTTTGGCTGAAGAAGGATACGAGTTGAAAAATTTGCTGGTATAAGGCTGATGATATTTTTTGAGCAGTAAATAAGAAATCGTATAATAACTAACACCTAGGATTATTTAATTTCGATACCTTGCACACTGTTGCATTATTATAAATTTGATATATTAATTAATGTAAAAAATAATTCGAAATTTTATCAAATGGTGACTGGAAGGCACCTCTCGAATGCAAAGGGTTGACACTTTGACTGCCACGTTGGTCATATATGACTAGCCACGGTTTCTCTATTGGTGGTCATTGATGACCGGATCTTCGTATGCTTTGAATAATAAAAATACTTCCGTGGCGTCCTGAGCGAAACATGTGATTTCGGCGTGGCAGTCAAAGGGTTAAATAGTATTTTTCGAATTCCATTTTATTTGTACGTCAAGGGGTTAATTCTTCTCTTCTTCCGTGTCTCCATATCATTTATCCATTTCCTTCCCAAGTGTCTCTCCATCTCTACATCTTTTCCTGCTGCATTTACTATTTCTCTAAAGTGGCTATGGCACCCTATCTCGATGCTCTTGTTTCCATTCTTCCACCTTTCCTTCCTCTGTCCACAGCTCTCCAAGCCCCCCTATCGCATCTGATCTACCTGATCTACTTCAAGAAGCTTCCTGATCCTTTCTTCGTCCTCCTTGGACTAGCTCTTTTTATTTTTTCACCTTTTCTTTTCGTTATATTCTTTTCCCTTTCGTTATCTCTCTGGTTTGCTCTTCCATTTACTTAATCGATCCTTTCACAACTGTTTCCTGATCCTGTGCTGTGTCACACTTTGACTCCCCTTCTCTTATCGCGGTCTGTTTCACCGTCCTCCATGTAACAACTCCTCTGCTCCGAGCGATAGCTTTTCAATTGAAGTTAAATTCTTTGGTACATTACAAACTTATTAATACAGAGATTTGGATATTGAACCATCACATTCGATACATCAGTGATAAGTTGTATACACTGTTGTTTATGCAGCTGTCGTAGCACATTATACGATACTTTTTCAGTCCTTAGAGACGTTAGTTTTTATACTCCATTGCAGTATTTTATCTGATTTTTGCACTATACATTTGTTATATGCACCGTTACTTGTCAATGCTGAACATTATTAAATCCTTGCGACTTTCGAGCTTAAATGAGAAAGAATAGTTCTATATTTCACAAATTCAGCTCAATTTCGTCATATCGATTTAAAACATACTTCAAAAACGTGTTGAGCATTTTTCAATTGCAAATTTGTTACTGACAGTGTTAAAAGTGATTGTATAGTTATGATGAAATTGAATTGCAACCACGAATCGTATAATTGATAAAATAACTGAACCTGTCTAATAACATTACTTGTTATTCGAACAAATGTGTATAACATAATTACTCGATTTGTAAAATTGTCATGTGAAACATGCTCCCAGAGTATATATAATTTGCACAGTAATTTGTTCACTGTCTGCTTGCAACTATAATATAGAACGAAATTATCTCGCAGAGTGTTGATCAAAATAGTGTTCAAACTTTATCGATAATACATTAGGTTGACGCAAATTTTCTTGTCTTGAGTAGCAAGACCGCACCATTTTTGTACGTTTCAAAGGTTATTTTACTCAGCACTGCTATTTGCGTATATAAATAGGGTTATTGGTCTAGCTGAAAGTTTATCTGTTAGTATTGCACATGTCTGGTTTGTCATCACGATTTAGTTTTACGTGTGCGAGAATACGTATATACAGTCTACCAAGTTCGAGCCCTACTAGATATTAGGCCACTCTACTCAGTTGCGCCCTCTAGCATTTATATACGCGTTGCGCTTAAGAGCAACAAAGAACACTAGTATGTTGGTCTCTTTTCCGGAGTTTTCGACTAGCGTAGGACATTACAGTATTAGTTTAGAGAGCACTAGATCTCTTCTATCTTCGCATGACTCGAATTATTAGACAGTAATAATTTCATACTTAACTTAAACATCGCTCGACTTAACGTTTGTTCAAATGCTTGCTTCTGCATGCCCCTTTGATATTTCGTTTCTTACCGAGGTGGCAGAACAGAGCGTCTTGCAAATGGATTTTAAATTATTCATAAAAATTATCGATCGAATTAACGAGTAAATAATATAACAAATTTATTTTTGAGGAAATTTTGAAATTTGTAACGAATAAAAATCACACGAGGTGCATTCTGAAAACGCTCTGTAATGCTGTGGGTGTTTATTCACGCTCTAACCAACATTGTATACTATTCGTATAGAACTTTTACTAACTTGCCAGAAATTTTCAAATACCATTTTCAGGAAAAATATGATAATTGAATTTATTAAATACGAAATGTATCGTTGTTAGAAAGAAAATTTGGTAGTCGGTATATTTTTTCTGTTTTAATCAATGGAGATCTGGTATTTGGAAACCCATGGCTTATGGGGTAGATGAAAATATGTATATACCTACAAATATATGGCGTTTGTCCTAATGTTAGTAATTCTCCCCTTCGTGTCCCCATATTTATACATAGATATTCATACATGTTTCAGTGTATATTAATAATTATTATGTACATACCGATCATTTTCTAGTGTGTGAGAAATACTGTAATAATTTGGTCTTAAAAGTAAGAATTTCTTTTATTTTCTAATTTATTTATTTTTATAATATATATTATAATATATCAATTTTTAACAAAATTATTATGAAAATATAAATTTGCCAATAAATTAATTTCCTAAAAATTAATATATTTTCACTTTAAGAATGCTAAAATTTCAAAATAAATTTTATTTAAAAGTTAGTAGAATATTTCTACTTCATTAGAGAATAATAAATAGAGAAAAAATAATTCCATACCTAGAATTAAAAATGCATATTTAGCTATTAAATTTTTATACATATTAAAGGAAATACATGTAATTAATATAATAAAATTAATTACATATTTGTTAATTTTTATTTAAAATTACTCTTTACAATATTTCTCACACCTAAAAATATACGTTATTAATTCCAGTAATATTTTAGATTAAAATATTAATTGATTATTTCAAGTTTTTATTTAACTAATACCACATGTATGTACATGTTCATTTGTTTATTATTTATCCTGCTTGATATCATTCTTTATGTGTAATATCTAGGATGTATAATATAATTCCTACTTATAGTTTCAATTAATATAAATATTATTCCCTTAGTTTACCAACTACTTTATTCACATCGTGTAACTCTGTACTTCTAAGTTATTTTGATGGAATTTCCTCGAAATATTTATTGTATTTTATTTTACGCGTCTTAAATTACAAAATTCAATGCTGGAATATTTAATTTGCGATATTATACATATATATATATATGCTTTGCCTTATTTGTTGAGCACTCGTTTATGTATATTTTGTTCTGAAATCACTACTTTATGTGTAAATGTTTCGTATTTGTGAGTAAAAGTAACCCACGATATCGTTTACTATTACTATCGAAAAACATGGAATATTATGCAAAACTTCGTCTTAGGTTATGCTTCACGAAGTTGAAGTTGTTGCTGTTGGCAATCGAGATAAAGGGCGAAGGAGGTGGCGACAGTAAGATTTCAATTAATCCACGTGGTGCCAAGATCGTAGCAAATACTCAGGGATTCTTCATTGCTCAATCTGCCGACGAAGTGAAACGGTAAGAATAAATTCTTTTTATGAAAACATTTTCTTGAAAACATGGTTTAGCGACATTATCAGTGCTAAAGCTACCAAATGGCTTAAAATAACTTATTTCAGACTTTCTATTTTTGCAATTGCTGAAAATATGCGACCGATTTTGGCAAAGTTAATGTTGATTTTTAATAAACCAAATAATATGGTCCGTCATTTTTGATATACCACTTTAATCGATGTCAATTCTGCATACTATATTTAAGCACAAAGTACAGATATACAGTAATTCTTGTGTAAAAACAAAATTTTTAGTTTTGCATTTTAATTACTGGGCAGAAAAGTAGAGAAAAGCTATATTGAGATATTGTATTTTTCATAATTTGAGACAAAAATGGTATTAATTTCAGAACAGATTTTTATTATAGATATTTTTCAACTCTGTATACTTAGAAATTATAAAAATGGTTTGTAGCATCTTAGTAGAAAAAAAAAAAAATAATTCTTGCAGAGAATTTAAAAAATTTTCAATGAAATTATATCAATTTGAATAATTTCAATAAATGAATAGCTAATAAAAAAGAAAGTAATATTCCAAAAAAATTTTGTTTTATTTGTTTTATTTTATTTCAATTTCGTGTATGCTTTTAATAGAAATAGTACTTTCTGAAGTAAGTATCTTTATATAATATATGTGCACAAATTGTGTAAATACACTAATACCTGGACAGGTGATCACGCATGATGTGCAATCATAATCACTTAACCGGGTTAAATGAATGAGAATTTTGCAATAGAGAATACGATATTTTTGAACTTTTAATAATTCACTCATCGATGTAAATTCAAACTTTTATATTTTTAATAAAGTCTCATAGAACTATTACTATTAAATTACTGAGATTTTCTAATAGAATTACCACTGAAATTATATTAGAAGGTAGTTTTTATAGTCTAAATCTAGTCTAAATTACTCTCCAATTAGATAATTACATTGTAATAATATCACCAAGATATCATCAAATTACATTCAATTACATTTTTATAATTGCATTGCAATACTATTCACGAAAATTTATAAGAATATTATTTAGAAAATCATTACTTTAGAAACCTTATCCAAATCTTGCTTTAGAAACAAGTTAAGCTAACAAGTTAAAATTCTTATTTAAAAAATTCATCTCGTTAGTAATAATGTATAAAATATAAATGTTTTCATACATCTTAAAGATTGTTTCAATCATGTAGAATATTTCAGATAACTAAAATATATAAAATATTGCATTGTAATAATGAAAACTCGTATCTCTGATAAATAAATCTATTACTAAAATAAATAAAATAAATAAAATTACTTGAAATTACTCAGTAATAATTTTCTCACTTATGAGCACTGTTAAAAAGAGCAAAATAAATTTTTGCATTAATCATTTTCCATACACGAAGTATAATCAATCACCGTAAATTTAAAGAATTAAAAGAATAAAGTTAAAAGTTAATAAAATATAACTAATCGTTGCATGTATATATTTGCAGGGCGTGGTTCTATTGCAAAGCATGCCACGAGGATATTAAAGACGAAACTCTGATCAAGAAGTGCAAGTGCAAAAATTGTAAGTCTTCCTAGTCTAGTGATAGCCCTTAATGACAAATTTTAATTCTCACTGAATTCTCTGCTATCGAATTTCTTATTGAACAAACTCCGTTCTGTCGAAGTTATTTTATATAAATATAATAATTAACGTTACATCTCTCTGTGTACATAGAGCGCGCTAAATGTATCGAAAATATTGCGAATCACACACTGTTCGATCTTAGTTTCCAAGATCAGTTACAGCTATGCGGATCGAAGCTAAGGAAATTCGTGTGACTCGCAAACGATTAACGACTTTTACATAGACTAACGTATAAGACCAGACGAATCACACAGGAAGCTCTCTTTGTCCATGATTCCTTCGCCCTTTCCTCTTTCTTTTTCTCTGTGTCCTTATGCCACTGAAAGCCGTAGCAGTAATTACCGCGACAATTAACGAAGTGACATGGTTGTGACCATCCTCTTGTGATATATGATCTAGTGGGGCAGCAGCAGCGCTCCTGGGGCCGGGACTTAGGTAACGTCTCACACTCGCTCGCTTAGTCTTTACTATCTCGTTTATGACTATCTCCTCTACGTCTTCTTTTCTCTCCATTCCCCACTTTATTTTCCAATTTTTCTCCACATCTTATTCCACTTCTTACTCCACTTCTTTCTTCCCTTCTCTCTCTTCTTCTCTCTCCTCTTCTTTCTCCTTTATTCCGTTTTCTCGCATTCATCTGTGATTCCTAACCTGTACGAATTGAAAAGAAACTTAATTTCTCTAACTCTTATTTTCTATTAACACTGATCGTTACGATTGATTCTATTCTCTTACCTTGTTTAATCTCTTGTTTCTCTTTCCCCTCGTGCCTATATTTTATTCAATCTTCGTCCCCTCTTTTCTCTGTCTATAATCATTGCCTCTTTGCATATTTCTGTCTTTTTGTGTCTTAATTATGTGTACATATGCCTTCGAGTTTTTAACCATTATCTTGCATATATACGCCAAGGCGGTGATGATGATGATTATGACGATGACAATGGCGATGAGATGATTGCACCTTTAATCCTCATTCAGAGACACTGTTCAACGCGATTGCGATGCTACAGTTGGGTATTTATTCGTTTTTCACGGTTTTATTTTCGTTCCGTCGTGTTTCCAATCGTTGTGTTGCAAAGTCGATATTCTAGAACAATGCCGAATTAACTGCACACTTTATGATTCGGTTCTGTATTACCGACAGCTGTTCACGTATTCCTGTGAACGGTATGAGAAGCTTCGATCAAAGATAATTTGATCATTCGAGGCTGAATCAACGAATGTTTTTGGTTGCCACTTGAATAGCGTGACGTGAAAAATGAAATACCACTGATACACACGTGATATGTACCCCCTTATAGTTCTGTCAGTTGGCGCATGTCCACCTGGCCAATCGAGGAAATTAGTCTGCACTCTAGTGTGTGCCCTTCTCGCTCGCCTTGCATGCATTAGTTTCCAAATTCGAATACTTTTACGCCTTAATGATACGACAGCTTCGTACAAAATTCACTCGCTCTCTACTTCTCTGTTTAATAACCCTGAATTCGCCACCCCCTGCCCCCTGTCTTTATCTTTCTGTCTATTTGTCTGTCTATCTGTTTATCACTTTTTATTCTATCTATTCCTCCAGTTCTTGAACTCACTATCGCTATTTACCTTATTCTCTCTTCGATCGTGTGAGAACTTTCAAATGTGCCAGCTGTCATTGATGAAACTCTGTCGGTTAGTAGGTTCGATCGTGAATTAATCGCGTATCTTCAGCGCCATCTACCCCGTCGTTGTCGAAACGTTTCACACTGTTGTGAAAGCGGATCGTTCCTTAGGTACTTTGACGATAATGATTTTTCTATGGAATTTTCTATAACGGGTACAACGAATTACCGTCGTATATCTTTAATTATGAATTCCGTTTTCAACATGATCTGCAACTCTATTTGTTTACATAATGTCACACAATGTATCATACTCACACATGCATTCAGTTCATCTGTGGTCATCTGAACAAAAGGTCTGTACAAGATTCAATCTCCATCATGTTAATCTTAAACCCTGGGCAATCAACGTTTTTTTATCAATTTTTTTCTTTATCTGGTTTATGCGGTGACTTTTATGTTTGATCATTTAAAATTTGCTAGAAAACTTGAGGTTGAATTCAGATACATCGGAGGTAAACAATGTTTGAGGAGCTTTGTAGTTTATTTTTATGCCCTTTATTTAGTGCCCCTTGTCCTGGCTGTAGGAGATAATATCTTGTTGTGATTGAAAATAAATTTGCCAATAATAAAAATAGCTCTATTATTTTTGAATTCATACGTGTATGATAAGTTTCATAAATGAATTTCTTCATCTGTTAGATATTTTATTTGGAAATTTAATTTTATTTGTTAACTATCTTTAAGAAGTAAATAATATTTACTTTATATTATTTGTTGCATCGCAATTCTATTGTACTATAATTTGATATGGTATCTTTACTGGAAAAATTATTTGTCTGTGATGATGCCTTGTATAATTGTAAAGCAAGACATTAATTTATTTACATATCTTCATGTATGAATTTGTGAATTATAACCTAACAGTATATAGGATGCATAACAAGATTTTTTACATGACTTTGGCAACATGTTGTTTGATTAAAGATAAGGTGGAAATTTCATATAAATATAGGTTCACCAAAATACTAAAGATTTACTACTCGCAATTACATTGAAGGTTAATTAAAGCAGAAATAAGAAAGAAATAATATTCAAAATATTAAATGTAACGCATAACTTTGAACATAGATAACTAATCTTCTATAACCTGATCTTATTTGCTTATAAGAACAAAAGCTATAATTTACCGTGTTCTTTTACAGTAATCTGCAAAGCAGTGACTAGCACTTGGTCTGAAAATATTCCAGTGCAATTATATACTGATGAAATATAACAGCTCAGCAGTCAGCAGATAAAATGAAATTACATATGATTACGTACCTTTCAAATTGCAAGGTATATACAATTAAAAGTGCACAGTGATATTAAGGCTTTGAAGTACCATATACCTGTTGTGTTACAACTTGACCAAACAACTGAATACTTGATACAGCGAATAAGATATTTGAACCTATGTTTACATGGCATTTCCATTTCATGTCTAACCACAGAACATGCAGTCAAAGTTCAATGGTAATTTGTAAGATATTTGGTACGTTAAATTGATCTTATACACTTCGTTAACTCTGGTTCCCTGCCCAGCCCCTCTAACCGGCGCTCCTCCTATAACCATCTTCCAGTAACCTCAGTAGAATATCCCTGCGTGTTTACTGACAAACATGTGTCCGGGCCGATCGCTCGATTTTTACAGATGTGGGGATGATGATGATGCAGACTGGCATGGTGAAAGGAAACACTGCCTACAGCAGTTACCTCGACGGTACGCGTCTTTGTACCTTCCTTGTCGTCCTGTTCATCCCAATGCACATCCTTTGTCGAACAGTATCTACGAAATTTTGTCAGAATAATTCTAAAGAAAATTACAGATTCAAAAGTATTCCTGGGGCAACGTATGGTGAAAAGGTTCATTATTCTGACAAATTCTCTCTGTTTGAGTCAACGTTCAGAAATAGGCGTGTATATCAGCTATAGAAACGTGATATTGATTACATACTCGGGTATCGGTGTAGACTATAAAAGATTGACTCAAGCAGAGTTCAGTTGATTTTACGTTTAACTAGGTAAGATGGCGTAAGTGATGCAAACAGTTGTTTTTAACAGTGATGCAAGTTCGATGTTTAATAATTCACCGTCACGTGCACTTACACCACGGTACCTGCGTTTGAACGTTTTATATACTTTGACATCGTTCCATTCGTATTGTTTCTCGCTGGGCTTTTGCTAGAGCTAACATTTGGCGATCATTGTTCTCTGACGAAGCAGCAACGTCGAATCCAAGCTGGACGAAGATCGTTACACGTCGTTTATGTGTACAGAATTGCGTTTAATTCGGGATATTGCTTCAGTTCTCACGAGAAGTCGTCGCTTTTGCAGATATGCTAATTTTGCTAAGCACGTTCTATCAAGTCGTATATTCTGTGTCTACACGTTCCTGGCTGTTACGTTTCACTGATTCAAAGATTTGCTCGTTTCAGGCTTGCCAATGACTATCCGTTTTCTTGAACGTTGTTCGGTGTGCTTACATGAAACAATTTTTTCGTTATTTTTACCACGTTCACGACTCTGATTGACTGTTTTCTTTTTCCTACTTTTTTTTCTTCTTTCGAGCAGTTTTCTCGATTTCGAAGAGTAACGATGAGTTGATCGAACAACTGGTTTGCAGATTGATTTTAATCACGAATCGGTTAGACATCGAGGAGTCTGCTGAGAACATATTGAAGATATTTGATATTTTTGTTTCTCATTTTTGCAGATCATTTTTGGTATACGTGTAAAGCATAGAATGGATACTTGAAATTTTGCTTAATTATTAACTTTTATCGATGAATTTATTTTATTTGCAAATGAAAGAATGTTGCAACATTTTTGTGATTATTATTTCACAAAGATTGCATTTCTTATAATAATAGTATTATTATGTATAACAATAGATTATAGGAAATTTGCTCTGTTCTCCATTTGATATTTTATATTCAAATAATAAGTACAAGATAGATTTTTAGTTTTCAATTTTATTTCCAATTATTAGATTGTAGTAATAAATTCTCTTGATCTTCTTAAGTGAGTTAACGTACAATTATTCAATTGTACTATATAGTCTTTTACATTGTTATATTTCTTCTATGATTCCAGATTTTTATCCTTTTAATTTATTTCCAACTAGTGGTAATTATTAAATTTTGTTAATAAATACGTGACATAAAGTTTTCTACGTTTCAGTTTATATATCAAATAGCAATATCTTTTATCAAACGATATCTCTCTTGCTTATCGTTATCACGATTCAATAACGTTTTATTTGTTTATCTACAAAGAAACAACTTTCCTTCTCTTCTATTTATGTCAACTCGACTATTAAATAGCGCTTATCCAGTTGGTTGCAAACGCATTTCGATGCAGTGTGTCAGATCTACTAATAATTTTAATCACTCTGTTTATATTTCATGCATCAAGGAATTTTCTTTTTCTTTTGAGAGATCTTTGCCTACCACGTTTTTCTAAACCAACTTCTGCACCATTGATGAACACATAACTACTGATACAGTTCAACCATGCATGCGTTAGAAACGAGTTTGTTTTCCGATTAGACGTTAAAACGACTAACAGCATTTAAAATAGACTTGGATTTTGTATACACATGCAATTTTCGTGTGATCGACACCTAGAGAAATACCTATCTATTTGTTAAAACTAACCGATGTTAGATAGAACCGAAACTATGCTTACTTACTTCTTCCATGCAATAACTAGCAAGATTTTGGAGGTTATCTTACGAAAGAGCGGGATATAACTATCGTACGAAGGAGAAAAGTCTATAAACTATAAAATTCACGATCTAGAGTAAAATTAAGTATTCGTAGACAACTTGAGAACAGTTGCCAATGATTATCAGAGTAAACCATACGTCTATCAATGTCTCAGCAAAATGGAGGAAACGTATATCGCAGCAGTGTCAAAGGCTGTCGTGAGACCTCAGACCTACCTGATCCTCTAACTAGAGAGGGAGACTAACTCACGTAGGTGCATCTACGTGAGTCCTGTGTATGTGTGAAGAAGAACCATCGAAATGACTTCTAACCATGACATTTGTATAGTAGCATACCCGTCACATCGTAGTTGAACATGAGTTCCAAGTGAATGCCACCGGTGTAAGCACCTTTAGTTCTAAATTTACACGGATGATGATAATCGATGCCCAGGGTTTATCGAACACACCGATTAAAAATACTTCATTCTCCCCTCACATGTTGCGCATATTTGATATCATTCACCGACATCACAACAATAACGTCGACAATTGCGTTTAATATTTATTAGAAACATAAGAGAATATCTCTGAAAGAGTATCATCGACCACTGTATAAACTCAACATGGGTCGCATACCTACTGTGTATTTTCTGTGCCCCGAACCTTGTACTGGACCGGAGTGACTCGGAACGATTGGCCTAGATCGATATAGCATCGATCCTGAGCTTCTCCGTCGATTGTCACATTTCGTAGCATAGATCCAAGATCTTTTTAAGATCTTTTCCATGCTGAATGCAATTCTATAAAAATTCAAGATACATGTCGAGTTTTATGAGGACACATTTTAATACACTTCGATGTGATTGTGACTTTGATACGCTCTCATGTCGAGTCAAGTCGAGTCAAAATGAAGTCTCACGAGACGATTGACGATGATTGTGTGACACATCGATGGAGACTTCGGTCCTACGCGTGAATCCTCCTCCACCTTTTACCACCAGCCCTCCCACGCATTTAGGTTCACGTTATTTTGGTATAACAACTAACAGCTCTGGTTCTCCTCCCTTCGGGCAGTGGCCACATTCCGGAAAGGCGTACGAGCTGTTCAAGTGGTTGGAAGAGCAAGTATGTATCCCCCGAATGTAGATTGTCTTCCACGTGTCATTCCTTATTTTCTGTTTTCTTTCTTTCCTTTCATTCTTTTTTTTCTCTTTTTTTCTTAGCCTATCCCCATCGTTAAGTAACACGCGACAGTATAATCGATTTTTATTTCTGAAAACAGTTTGTTGGTTTCACGAGACCTTTAAAACGATGCAGCTTCGAGCTTCGAGACTTGGCTGACAATTGAAACGTCTCGTTTTCAAAATTCAATTTGATAGTAGTGATAAATATATGTTTGTGTGGTAATATGATCGAAATATCGTTGGAAGCATAATCGATTTAAAGGTCAGACGCATAAAGATCCTCCTTTCGTTGATCGTTTAATCCGATCATTTGATCATTTTTCGTTCGACGAGATTAACGATTTGAGATACATAGTCGTTGAATGATTTATTGTTTTACACGATACATGTCGGTAACGTATCGATTAGAAGAAGGAAATATGTAACCGAGATTCGTGATGATTGGATAAGAAAGTTTGCAGAAGCTTCTAACAGCTAGAACCAACTGGTTGTCCATGTTTGAGTACTTTAACAGAGCACAACGTTTGGTCGATATTTGCCATAGTTATTGGATAACTGTTGTTTACACGGTGTTTAATTGTTCATTCAAAATTAGACTATATATGATATATAGACATGTTCGTTGTGCTACTTTGTGTAATTTCATCTGAATCGATAATAATTGGTTTCAAAGTAGACTACTGTTAGTGTTTTTGGATTCCTATTTGATGTGATGTCTCTTTATTTCTCTTTTTTTTCTCTTCTTCTTCTTTTCGTTGCAACTGAGATATTACTATTTACTATATTTCTATCGATGTCGTTTTGAATGTAGTTCTCTGGAGGTATGTAAGTGTTTTTCTCGATGGTTATTGTTGTGAGTGAATTATTAAGATTAATCGGCTCAAACTCGCGCGATGTGGTTGCCTTGAGATTTTTTCACTACTTCTAACTTAATCTTGCATCGGTGTTCAATATCTAACTATATCTATTCGACGTGTCTATTTCTTTTTTCAATTTTTTTTCTCCTTTTTTTTACATTTCTGTTAGAGTATCTTAGAATTAGTGTTCATTGCGTGGTTTTTCACTCTCATGACAGAGTCAATGACCGTGCTGAAGAAGTCGTTCCTCGATATCCTGATATTTCCTCGACGATCGCGTTTTCGAAAATATTAAACGAATGTTAACCACTTGCGCTGGAAAGACGTGTCACGCACGTCGTAATGCTTTTGTGACAGAATCGGCAACAACGTGGTATACACGTCGTAATGCTTTTGTCGCCGAATCGCCAACGACGTGGTACACACGTCGTTAGGCAATTGTTACAGAATCGTCAACGACGTGGTAGACACGTCGTAATGCTTTTGTCACAGAATCACCAACAACGTGATATACACATCGTAATGCTTTTGTCACAGAATCGCCAACAACGTGGTATATACGTCGTAATGCTTTTGTCACAGAATCATCAACGACGTGGTATACACGTCGTAATGCTTTTGTCGCCGAATTGCCAACGACGTGGTACACACGTCGTTAGGCAATTGTTACAGAATCGCCAACGACGTGGTACACACGTCGTATTGCTTTTGTCACAGAATCGCCAACGACGTGGTATACACGTCGTAATGCTTTTGTCACAGAATCACCAACAACGTGATATACACGTCGTAATGCTTTTGTCACAGAATCGCCAACAACGTGGTATATACGTCGTAATGCTTTTGTCACAGAATCATCAACGACGTGGTATACACGTCGTAATGCTTTTGTCGCCGAATCGCCAACGACGTGGTACACACGTCGTTAGGCAATTGTTACAGAATCGTCAACGACGTGGTAGACACGTCGTAATGCTTTTGTCACAGAATCACCAACAACGTGGTATACACGTCGTAATGCTTTTGTCACAGAATCGCCAACGACGTGGTACACACGTCGTTAGGCAATTGTTACAGAAACACTGGACCGTTCTGGCACACGCGTTTGTGAATTTCTTGCCACCGCAAGTGGTTAATATCGCGTTAATCGCGTTAAATGCAATATCGCGTATCGAGAATCGTTCGTATCACGGATTTTTCGTGAATCGTCTACTTATTTCAGAGTATAGAGAACGAACAAGTGTTAAGGCATGTATCGAAGTCGTTTCGAGTTTTAGAAAATATCAAGTGAACCGGAACGTTTCCTTCTCCGTTCATATAGTTCATATATAGTAGGAAGGACGACTAAATTCGGATTGTTTCTGCTAATCGAATGCTTTGATACCGAGCTATTCAAGATCGACGGTCTCGATAGTCGTCACGCACATTTTTACGATTTTATGATGATTCAAATCACTCGATCGTGATTTCTTCGGTGGTGATCATGAAGATGGTTCAGTTATTGGTACTTGTTTCATGGGTTATATCGTAGAATTTGAATATCTTTTTATTAGAAGTTAATGAAATTCATAAGTTTTCGCGTATGACAGTGAGCGTTTTGATAATGAAATAAGTAACATTTGGGAAATAAATTTTTTAAGTTGCAAATTAATTGACTGTTCTGTTTCTTTATCAGTGAATTGTAACATTTTAAATGCAATTTGTAAGATTGTAAAATATTTTAGTGAAAATTTTAAAACTATAACATTTCTAGATTTGAAATCTTGGAAGCTGATAAATTTTTAATGAAAATTGTAGATTTATTACGGCTTTTAATAAAAGTTGCAGAAAAGTTTCAAAATGGCAATTTTGTAGTTTTAACATCTTATAATGATCGTAGATTTATCAAATTTTTAAATAAAAATTGCAGAATTGTAATGAAAATTATATAGTTTTAACAACTTTAATCAAAATTGTAGCGCTATAAAATTTGTATGGGGAGATAAAAATTGGAGAATCTTTAATCAAGATTGTATAGAAGTACTAAATTTGTATAAAAATTATAAAACTAAAATTTTTAATAAAAATCGTAGAATAGTCTTTTCAGAGGGAGACTTAAAATTGCAAAATTTTTGGTAAAACATCAAGAATTGTAAAATTCTATATTAAAAACTGGGAAAGTGAGAAATTTTTAGTAAAAATTACAAACTTGAAAGTTTTAAGACACAAAATTACGAAATTATAAAAATTTCAAAAATAAAAATAGAAATTCGGGGAAATTATATTTTTCGAAGAAAGATTCCAAAATCGTAAAATCCTTATCAAAATTTGTAAACTGATAAGCCTTTTAACGACAACGATTAAAAATTTGAAATTTAATTTTAAAATTCCAAAATTCTAAAATTCCAAATACAATTTCTGCGACACAACTCGATGTACGATTCCTAACTAATCGCTCGCGTAACCCTGTTACTTTCCAAACCACGAATAACCCATGAAACAAATATCTCTGTTCTGTATCCAACATTCGTCCACCTTGCGAAAGAAAAAAGAGGAAAAGAAAAGAGAGAAAAAAGAAAAAAGAAAAAAAAATACGAAGAAAGCTGAGAAAAAAGTGAAAATGTGAGCGATGTGCTCGTGTAGTAAAACGGAAGGTAGAAAAATAGAAGGAGGGTAAGAAAAATCAATGGACAGTTTTCACTCGCACCGCTCATCGGAGCCTAACACGATCATACTCTCACCTGTAATTCATCTATGGTACATGCGTGCATATATGTATATCTATGTATATCGTCACAGACATAGACACACACATACACACACGCGCGCGCGCACGCACGCACAGCTCACCCTATATGATTATTCATACATGCGTGCCCGCGGGTTCGTGCACATACACATTATGTACACCGGAACATCAAGAAAGATATTAACTAACTCTCTATGTGTCTATCTGTTTGAACTTTCTTCTCTTCGTCCTCTACTTCTACTTAGGTGAAGACTTCTCGTATGCAAGTAAGTCTAATATAGAGCGGGTGTATAATCAGTATTTATGTACATATGTATGCATACGTTATTACATTGCCGCGAGAGTCTGTACTGATAAGGCATAGATACGTAAGAAGTAGGCTGTACATGGTCACCATTATTACAATACGTATGCTTTATCCGTATGTTTATGGGCACCTTCGATTTACTACACGCTATCGTTACAGTATTATACCATACTCCTGATATGTCGGTTTGGTATATTTTTTTTTTTTTCTTTTTTTTTTCTTTTCTTCGACTTGTCTTTATAAATGTTTGATAAATTTGTAAAGGAAGATCCTTGTCCTTTCGAGAAAGAAATTTATAATAATTACATAAGTATTGTAATTTCATAAATGAAAGGTATTTAAAGAAAAGAATAATTTGTGGATATATTAGTTTCTTCTTTTTTTTCTTTTTTGGTGTTAAAATTATATTTGAAGAAATTGAAGTAATTACTTCGTTTCTTCATTGCGAGTGATTTTAGGAATTTTAAAAAATTTTTTCAGCTCAATTAGTAAAGTTTATTGTGCACGTGTACGTGTGAAAATGTCGAGTCATAATTAAATAGTTTTTAATAAATAAAACGAAGAAATAAAATATTCAATAATTGGATGTAATTTGTAAATTTATAAATTTCGATACAGTCCTTTTCTTTTTTAATATGGGTATTTTTCTACTAAGAATAATAAGTACACGTGTATGAAGTATTGTTTATACTGCAAATGAAAAGAAGAAAGCAATTATATTATTATTATATTATCATTAATCGAATTTCCAAAAATCCTTACTAATGATTTTCAAAAATACTATGAAGATGAATTTTTACAAACAAATCAATAACTAAAAAAGATTCTATATTCTTGCATTCTATGTTGAACTAAAAAAAAAATTTTGAACAGGAAATTACGAAATAAAATATATTATAATATATTTAAAAATATCCAAGAACAACAAGTACTATCAAATAGATGCAAAAATATACAAATCTCTCTAAAGTGATTTCTTAACGATATTAAAAAGATAAGTTGACAAAAATCATAATATATTTATTTATTTAAATAGTAATATAATAATATAATCATGTTATTGAATCAAGTATAATTATATTATTCATACAAATATTACAACTTTTAAAGACTTTATCATTTTTCAGAAATTTTTAAACGTTATAAAACACTTCGTCTTCATAGCAATCACTGGTAACGATTAAACATATTTCCAAAAAATACAAAATAAACATAAAAATAGGAAGCAACCCTCTATAATCGTACACTGTAACAAAAGTTACCATTATAATCAAAGCATCAAAGTCCACGAAACCACTTACTCGAACCAAAAGAAGAAAACTCTAAAAATTACTGTAAAAAATTACAATTAAATTGACAGAACAACAACTCAATGACAAAACAAACGATGACACCACTGAAAAGCCAAATTTAGATATTGCATAAAGCACAAACAAGTAAATCACACGACGTTATAGAGGGTTAGAAAGAACGTACTGGACTCGAAGGTCAAAGGATTTTCTTTTATCAATAACACACTGAATGTACATATGCCTAAACATGCGTGCCTAAACATCAAAATCGAAGAAGTCGATCAGGTACGACGAAATGGAGAACGCGAGGATGTACATAACAGCGTTTAAAGTGGCCTTATACACGCGCGACACTCTTCCCTCTCACGTTAAGCTCCGTATTCCGTTAAGCTTATGTATTAGGAGGCTTAACGACGCTAAATGGCAAAAGAAAAGTGCTCACAAGATAAAGAGCTGCATTCGACTCGCGAATAGTTTTGCAAACGACGAGTTTCACACTACCAGTTCTACACCACCAACGATTTCCCCTTTGTAACTCTGCTTTGACACGGTAGCACCCTATTTTTTTCGGCCACTCTGTCGAGTTTCCCTCAATCTGTCGCACGAGTTTATCTGTCAGAGACTGCACTTGCAATATCGAGTAAATATATTCACACCTTAAGCACGTACTATTGCATGGCACTCACTATTGTACGATAGCGACACACGGTTCATCCGGAGGCAAAGGCACCGGCTAGATATGGCTCTTGTCCGCCATGTTGGATCAAGCAGCCATGGACGTCTATGCCTTCCTCGAGTCCGTTCTCTGCCTCCCTGAATGTCAGCATGAAACGAGTAACGCCTGTGCACAGTGCTTTGTATTTGATTATGACAACTTGTATATAATTCACCACTACTTTAGGCTACATCTGTACAACGCGGAGGAGATTCATGATGTACAGATTGTTTCTCTTTTAATATCGTGCGTTAAATCGTGCCTCCTTTACTTCTGCACTCGTCCGCGTTGCCACGGTCAGCATTCGAAACGGTAGATTTCAAAGTAACTTTTTCATTAGAATATTAATGATAATTTTATTAGAACCAGCTCCCTTCTGGCCAAAGACGTTGATGCTGTTATTCCATGTCCAATATGAGAATTAGCTAGATTCTGTGCGTTTTTCGATTATATTTCCATCACTTAAGGTTGAATAGAGATGCTGAGAGGAATATTATTCTCCTTAAATTTTGGATTTTTCAATTTTTGGAAAAGAAAAGAATATGTGGCCGAATCCCAAATAGAGTCAGCCATATAGCACTGTATTTCGTATAGAGATTTATAATATCTTACAGGTAGTATCTATAGATCCTATAGAAATTTTCTATAGGTCCTGTAGACACTATATACTATATCTATAGAAATCTTTGATATTGTATATATAATACTTGGAAATTACACACGTCTTCATTTTCATAGCCAATTTGACATGGACATGGAATAATCCTTATATTTCTTGAAGCGTTTGCAATTGGAACATGGCATCCAAGGCAAATGCAAAATTCGGAGAAGCTGCCAAACTTTAGAATATACAAAATTTAGGAAAATAAGGATAATTAAGTTAATTAAGCGAAGTAACATTTATCGCATCGTTGGTTTTCAAAAATAAGAGAAAAATCCTTGAAAATTGTTATACTTGTCGATAAAAGGCTGGAACGGAGCTGAAGTTTGATCGATTCAAGCGCAAGCATAGGAATGGCCAGTGGTAGCAATAGCGTAGCAATTAGGCCTTAGATAATTAGTTAGGGTAGCTAACATGTGTAGTGGTTTGTTACAGACGACCACCATCCTCCCCCCACATTCACTCCGCCAGAACTGCCCAAGATGGTTCACGTAAGAGGTACAGTTACACCTCAATAAAAACCGTGCTACAATTTTGCAAGCTGCCCTTCCTAATTTTGATGAACCACACGATATACGGGTACACTGTAATCAATCGCTTTCAGTCTCTTGGACGAAGGAACTCGAAGAGCTGCTTCACGAGAGAAAGTGCTTCGCTCTCGATTGATCTTTAACAACTGTCTGCACTCGGTTTCTGATGTTCTTTTTGTTTTTCTTTTCTCTGCATCATGACGAATACGCTTCACCGACCGATCTCGACTTTTTTCTAGGGATTCGACGTGATGACATTTCGACCGAGATTTTTTCCCAACAGTGCCGGGTTTGAACGTTTTTTGGCAGTGCGTTGGGACAATTGTTTAGAATTCTGGGAACTTTCGAATGGGCGCGTAAATTATTATTATTGGTAAAATTGTCAGTGTAAATAATTTTACTTAAGTCTAAATTATTAGTAATAATTTAGAACAGGTGGTAGTTGGACGAGCACTATTGTTTTAACACGTTCTGTGATGGTGAAGAATTTTTTCGGATTTTCTTAATATTTTCTCATTTTTGGAAATCTTGACATTTTTCTAAAGTAATTTATAGAAATTTAAATGTGATTGATGGTAATGAAATACTTAAGGTTTATGCATGACGCCTTCATTTCTGAAGTAAATAAAGTATTTGAAGATTGGAGATAAATTGTACTGTAAACAATGAAATTATTGTTATATATACATATATATATATATATACATACATACATACATACATACATA
>NW_016910588.1:1610923-1615636 GCF_001483705.2 Eufriesea mexicana
CCTGCTGAATATATTAAATTAATTAAATTAAATTAATTTGAAAAAACTAATAGCCCTAAGCAGTAACTGAATTGAATTCACAATTAATTTATTTTAAATATTCATTTTAAACAATTGTTCCAACTTATCAATTTAACGAATACTATATTTTTAATAAACAAAAATATTTTCACAAAAATTTTACAGCTATACAATCGCTAAAAAGTCCAATAGTACGATAGTATGTCAAATAAATTAGCATTCAAAAACTCCAGCACTGTTTCCAAATATATATGGAATATGTACCGAGAAGCGTGCTATTCAAATTTCACACCGATTTTGGAGAAAGTAGAATAAAATTTGAAGAAAAAATCTGCCAAAAATCTTATATTCGCGATCAAAATATCAATGATTTAACAAATATTTTGTCATTATCTACTACTTTCTCCGTTCTCGATGAGTGCATGCAGCTAAGTAGACACGTTATAGTTTGCACCTTATGTTAACTATTAATTTTATTAATTTCCACAAGAGCGTAGTAAATTTAACTTTTTTGTAGTCCAACTTTAGTTCTCACCACGCTGTCATACCACTACCTTCGTTATTAGACGACACGCCATCTTTTTCCGTTTTCTTTCCCCCTTTTTTCTCATTTCTTCTTTATTTTCGTCACTTTTCTCAAAGTCACTCAGATCTCGTAGAACACGTACGATCATCATAGAGTTTCCATTAGTTACTAGACTGTATAGCACCGATTATTTTTCCGTTCGATATTAATTAGTTAATTCATTCATTTTTCGTTTACCTCTTATTTGCTAATTTTTATAGTTTCGAAGCAACATCGGTTTATAGAGAAAACGCAGTGATTAATTTCTTTCAAATTCTTGTCATAGAAAGCTATATCTTGTATTAAAAAGTTGGTCATATAACTTGAGTGCAAACGATACAATTTGGAATAATAAATGTATTTGATGTGTGAAAAATTCGTTTTGACAATCGGTAATATAATAGTGCAGGAAATGAAAGTCAAATTCAAAACGCTTGATAACCTTATCCGCGACAAACACACCTTTCCACATAATTAATATGTGCAATACATTTGCTGGTGTTCGTCTGCGTAAGTAGTGAAGCAGGAGTTTAAAGACATCAGCGTTTCTCACTCTTTAGATTTTGTTCTGCCATACCTGTGATTATTATGACAAAAAAGCAAGAAGAAAAAAGATATATGCAAAAGAAATTTTCTCGATGGAAAAAGAAAAAAGAAAATTATAGCATTTCATTCGTAAATTATGTGTACAAGAGCACAGATGAGAGTAAATATCGTGGATAGTTTGAGAAATGCTGTTTGAATTCAGATATTTTGAGTGATATTCGATCTTTTCGATGAATTTTCTGTGTTCTATTGTAGATATTATACACTTTGGTTTAGGATGCTTAGAAATACAATTTTTTCAATATTTCTTCTTTGATATGTGTTGACTCGCATAATGTCCTGAGTATATTCATAGTTTACTGTCATTTACATATATGCGTTTTTTATTTGTGTAATTTGAATATCGAGTGTAAACAAATGAACTAATAGTTGTAGAAAGCACGGTAGATTAACAGACACATTTGTTATTTTGATTTTATTTTATGGTAACCTTAGACAAAGCACATTTTCATGTTTTTTGTGTTCCATTTTTCCATATATCGAATATACGGGGTGTTGGTCGTAATGGTATGATCTTTCAAGCATGTAATCCGATGGAAAAATATTTCGAACAGAAAGTGATTGGTACTTAATAAATCGTGATTATAAAAATTGCCAAGAAATTTTTTCTTTAACGAAAAAGTCACTTGGACTTTTCTTAATGGCACCACGTAATTCCTTTTATCCAGTATTGAACGTGGCATTGAGACAAATTTAGTGATATAATATACAGTTGACTTTCTTAATTAATTTCATAGGAAAATTAATCTGAAATTTGGTAAATTGTTAACACGTATAATACACTTACATATAAAAATATTTGGACATTTATATTTGCTACTAGTCACTAAGTGAAATACATACAATTAAAATGAAGTATTTGAAACAATATAACAAAAAAAAAGTCGCAAGATTAGATCAATAAAATTAGAAAATAATTTGCAATTAATAATTGACATCAATGGGTCACGAAAATTTTCAATTGTAATGTATAATAACAATTGAAGATATCAGTAATTGAAAAAAAACTAGTTTGGATATGTCGATCCTAAGATGATTTTCCATTGAACAAACTAGCGCCACCACGGCTCGTATCTACTAAGTGTACTATAAATATCGTATAAATCATTGAATTATTTTCTAATATTATTAATATAATTTTGGAACTGTTTTAAATACTTCTGTTCGATATAAATCATTTATCAAATACAGGAAATGTGTGTATTTGAATATTTTCATGCACGAGTGCAAAACAAATATCTTCATATCCAATAATATCATTTAATCTGACATGTATTTGTCTTATATTCGACCCCTTTCTCGTGGGAAATATCCTTCTTGTGTTATCAAAATATTTAGCACAAATAATAAATAAACTAATATTATAACATCAATATATTATACGACTTACCAAATTTCAAACTGATTTTTTAAAGAAGTTATTAAGAAAAACAACTTTGTATGACATCAATGAATTACTTTTTACTTAACTTTCAATACAGGATTAAAAGAATTATATAGTATTATTTAAAAGATCTTAATTGACATTGATTTGTTATTTAATAAAAATTTTTTGAGGGCAATTTTTATTAGTGCAATTCGTTGTCAACTGAGTATTAATAAACTTCTGTTCGAAGCACTTTTTCATCGAATTGCAATAAGTTCCTGGAAAATCATGGTGATTGCGATGAATACCCTGCATAGGTGGCGCTTCACTCGATTATCGCGAGAGATGCCTAATTACTTTTTTCTTGTCTTCTGCAAAGAGCACGTGCCGCAATGGCTAGAAATTGCTTGTGTCCGTGAACGTTGCTTGGTTTTCATTAATACGTCAAATTTGTTCTTATATGGAGATATTGTTACGAATTTTATGGCACGAGTTTTTGTTTTCAAATTGAAAGGGAACATGACATGTATTCTGAAATTGAATAACAATCTAATGCATCGATGTCTGCTTTAAAGTTTGAGGTTGTTTTATAACTTATGGTATTATAGATAGTCAATGTAAATATTGTCATCATTCTCATACTTTCGCGTCATTTCATTATTCGAAATTCATTCATTCGAAATGATTATTTCATTCAAAAATTTGCTCATGTAGGGATACAAATCTTTGAGAATGCTTCATTCATTGTGTTCGATAAATATCAATATTTTACAGGGATTTTACATGAAATAAATTCAATAAAATGTGTTATGATATATATGTTATAAAAGTAATCGCAAATATTTCCATTATTAAATATTTCCTTCTTTTTTAAATGGAATTATGTTCAAATTAATATTACAAATATTTGAAATTTTCACAAAGGCTTCTATAGCTATATGAAAATACTGTACTTTAATTTACACTGAATGTTTTGAATATTTTATTAATAACAGTAATAAGAAAGAATCTACTTCAATAGGTAACACAGAAATAATAACAAAATAATAGATTAAAAAATGAAGAAATAATTGTTATAACTTTATAATAAGAAAATAAATGGTACAAATTTATATTGAAGAAAATTACCATATTTTTAAAACTTTACGAATAATTAATAACTTTGTTCGATTTATTTACATACGAATCTTCGTATTATTTATTTTTATTATGTGAAAATTCATTAACATAAAAATTCGAGAACGTGAAGAATCTATTAGTGTAAGAGTTTAGTAACGTAAAAATTAATTAATGGAAAAATTCATTGAAAATTAGTATTACAATTATTAATGTAACTTCGTTAGATAAAATTCCTTTTCATTTGCTGATATAGCAAGCACTGCATTCGACGTATTCTTGAAAACCACATGTAGTTCGCCAGTCCGTTGCAATTCTAGTTATTCAAAGTCCACAAGATGGCACGTGCAAAGATCTAGGATAAAGTATGCGTGCCTGTAAGCATGAGGCTGTAGGCTCTTGTCGATAAAAAGTACAATGCGTTATAATGAAGGGAGTTAGGTCACGAGCAGCGTGGCACCGAGTAATTGTCTTAATCATTGTTGCTTTGTCTATTAGCTACGTCCAAAAAATATATGTCTACGCAGAAGTTAATTCGAATTTGTCGATTTTAGGTGAGATCAGTCGTGACCGAGATGACCAAAACGGTGAGTTTCAAGTTAATCGAATACGTGTTCATTCTATCGTGCTGTTCATTTGATGCATTCGGATGGAAATGCAAAATATTATTATAATACTTTCATTTAATAAAGAGTCTCATCAGTGAAATTACTTCATATTTTATTACTTATATTTACTATTTATATGATATTTTAAAGTCATCTATTTCTTCTTCCAATGAGTTATAAATTGTTTAAAAATTTAAAGAAACTGATAATTTTAAACTGATCTATCATTAGAAACTTGAACTATCGTAATGTAAAATCAAGGAATATATTAACATAATTTCGAAAATTCTGGTGGTAAACTTGTTATTTTATGTATACATACATATATATACGAGTACATACGTACACTATATATATATTTTATTATATATTGTACATGTATTATATTATTATATTATATACGATATATATATTATTTATTATATATTATT
>NW_016910588.1:1616185-1632669 GCF_001483705.2 Eufriesea mexicana
TATATATAATTTATAATTTTACAACATGTGTATACAATATTTATAAATTTTATTATATTTTAAAATTTTATTGTAATTTAAAAAATATTTTAAAAATATGAGAAACCTCATATATGTACACATATAAAATAATAATAATTTTAGACCAACATATCATTGATAAAACTAAGAGCTTTTCATAAAAATAGCCCTGAAACTAGATTTGCTCCAACATCTATTATTTTATACCATTACGTTATGTTACAGCAATGAGAAATCACCGGAATTCCGTCGGGATGACCATGATGAATTCAACGAAGCAGGTGAATAAGGTGAAACCGAATGTGAATCGAGCGACAAATGACAGTTTATCCAGTCCAAATCAACCGTACAATCAAAGGTATTCGTTTTACTTTAGACCTAACCTCTACCTTTAACGTACACGACCTGGACGTGCATCGTCCTTGCATTCACTCATTCTTCGCATTTTCGATCACTTACGATAAATATCTCGTTACACACTCAATAACCGCGTGTGAATTTCACTACTGAGAATTAATTACACGCAATATCACCAACTAGAATGAAAACAAAAGTTGATGTTGCTTCGTGCAACCATTGACTTCACTGCAAAATTGAACCGTGCCGAGTAGCTTATGTCACGTTTCCAAAACACTTTTTCGATCATTCGAAGTTCGACTATGTGTGATTACTCCAAGCATAATTATCTACACGATTCGACCTATTCAGCTATTATAAATATATACACACGGTTACATGGCAGCTCGTGGTAAATTTTTCGATCTTTCTGTCTGCAACTTCGCACTTTCGCTGTTGTACGAACTTACAGTTGATTCTGTGTCTCTTCTATATCTGCACGATTAGAACGACTCGAGCTTTACTGTACACGATATTTTTGTAAGCTGTATACAACAGGTTATTCAAATTACATGTAGTTACATACAGAGTGGACCATGCAACGTGACCACCTCGTTTTTCTTCAATTATTTAATTATTGCAGAAGCAATAAAAATTATTTTGTCGTAAATGACAGGATGTGAAAAGGTCTCACCCTGTACAACTTTTAATTTAATTCTTAATTTTTTATTTTTTATTATTATTATTTGTAATATCTATACTGTGTGAAAATTAATAATATTTATTGTAGATTTCTAAAAGAATTATAAATTTTTCGATATTGCAGTGAAATTATTTTAACGCATACTTTGAATAACCTGATAAAGCTTCAAAACAATTATTTGAAACGATTTACCTCACAAGATACAAGAACACCTCTTTAATGAACAAATTTCGATTATATAATTTATTGTCTTTACAGAGTGCACCACGATGTATAACACAATGTTTTTTGAACAATATTTGCATCTATTTTCCTTTAATTAGCATGTCTTTTTAAAGTTATCGAGCATAAATAATGGTAAATATTGTACGACTTGAATTTTAACTTACTATTATTCTCGGTAGAGAACTTCCATGCGATCCAGAATCATTATCATAGCATCTGGTAGACCAGTTACATTCTGTGTAACAAATTCCATTTATTGATTAATAATCCTTTTCAATTTTAATAATCCTTCGTCTTATTAAAATTCTTATAAATATTTAATATTCCTGTAAATTTCGAATACTTTCGGAACTTGCATCAATCGATACGATGTTGAATCAATATCATAATGAGTTTCTTAATGGCACATAAAAGAAATGTTAATTCGTAAAGAAATACTTTATATTTCAGAAAAGAAATACTTTATATTTCAGAAAAGAAATATTAATTTAACTATAGGGATACTCAATTTACCATAAATATCATTTTAATGTACATAAATTAATTTAATTCGTGAGTTTAACTAAAAAAAAAATTGATTTGTTATAAATATCGTGTTAATCTATTGTTTACAAATAACACAGTCAGCAGAAATAATAATTGGATATGCATTTGTTCAATGAATTCTGAACGAAATAATTATATTTGAATAAAGTGAGAAATTGTAAGAGATGCAAATATATTAAGGCATTTTTTAAAGAGTTTATAACAAATACTCATTAATTGCTTTAGTGAGTTGCCAACATTTTTTTTTAATATTTTTCTTTTAATAGGAAAGCTAATTTTCTCCCAAGATTATTTTAATCTCGTTAATGAAGTACTACATGTGCTGCATTATGCTCGCATAAAACTTTAAATAAATCAATATAATTATGTTGTGACCTTAACATTTATGTTAAGAGGTCAGATTTTCTTTAGAGATCAATTTAGAGATCAAAGATTTGAAACTTCGCGTGACATGAAACTGAACTAAAAATTTGTTTTATTAGCAAACAGAAATAAGAAAGTAAAGTAAAACATGTTTCTAAGATATTAATGCTCACGCGAATAAAAACAGTTTTTAAGCAAACGATTTTTAATGTTTTTGTTAACGTCTCGTGTAAGAAAAATTAATTTTGCCTTCTGAAATTTTGTTTTTGTTTTTAATCACCTAAATTATTTTAACTATCTAAATAAATCATCTATTAATTTTACCCAATTATATAAAGTACTTTGTGTACATACATAAGTGTACACTTTGAATTTCACTGAATTTATAATATTTTAAATTTAGTAAATACTTTGTTCTAAAGGTTGAAGTAAAAATGCATTTTTTAGAAAAATTGGATTATTATCAGGCTACTAAATTATATTTTAATTTTGAATATAGGAGAAAGAGTAAGTAAAAAGTATAAAAAAAAATAAATATTAAAAGCAAATTGTAATAAAAGTCTTAAAATATTGAAATATTGAGGAAAAGATGCTTGAATGGACCCAATTTCATATATGTATACATCTAGAAATTTGTTCAATGACTACAATACACAAAATCAAATCTTGTAATAGATGTATAACTCGAGTTTTCTGACAACTGAAGCATACAGTTATATCTTTCATATGATGAATACACAAAAATTATACAAGGAATAAATCTAAGCTATAATTTTTTGAAATGTAACGATCAATGATATACAAACATACGGTGTTGTATAGTTTTCTGTTTAGAAGGTATCTGTATCTGTTACAAATGCAGAGAAGATTGCCTATAATTTATATCACTTTCTTTTTCAATTTATTCTATTTATGTTGAAGACATATAACTCAATAATAAGATACCAAATGTAAGGATTGATTAAATATATTAGAATGGTAAAATGTTAAACTAATAATTAAAAACTTCTACAAGGGTTTAGTAAATTTCTTTAAAATGTATGGATAATCTTTTTTAATTACTTCTTTTAATTTATCTACAGAATAAACATTAATGTAATAAAATTTATTTTATTTATTAAGTAATATATTTGAATTGATATATGCTGTATACTAAAGCTGGAGAACTTGCAAATTTCTGCAGTTTATTTAGTATTAACAAGTTTTTTCCATGTATTATTTACTTTAGTCTATAAAATACAGTTCATTTCACTGTTATTAATATTAATTATACGTAATTAATATGGTTTTAAATATAAATATAATTAGGTACTAAAATAACCATACCCAAAATTTATTACATTTGATAAAGAAAATATGTTCCTGTAAATTTTTTGCATTATTTTTAAGTGCTAAATCAATTCCTAAAACAAATCCCATCTATTGTGGGATATTTTGTATATATCGCATGTTAATAGGTTAGTAGCAATCCATCAAATTATATTTTTTTCTGCTTCCCTTCCTTACACAATATTTGAAGGTTAGCTTCCACCTATTATAAATAAGTCGCTCATCTGTGCTTCCTTTTATAATTTTGTATACTGCTGAAATTTGAAAAATGCTTTTGCAATAAAACTGCTTGTCTGCAGCAAACCTATGTACCAATGACTGTTTAGAATTATTTATTTTTCAGCAAATTATTTTAAATAGGCTGCTATTATATCCAAATTATCATACCCATTTAATTCATATGAGCAGCTTTGTCCTCTGAAAAGCAGTATATTTGTAAATTGCCTATTCTCATACCAGTAGTAATCAAATTAGGTTGTCTGCAATAAAGATATTGTTCCAATCACTATTTAGAATTAGGAGACAATGATAATATAGGTTTAAAACTTAGCGTAATTCCTTTTAGTATTTATTTTTCTATATATTGTTATAAATTACCTTCACACTCAATCTGTTATTTATTTAATTCATATAGGCAATTTTATTCTTCAAGAAACAATATAAATTGTAAATTATTTTCTTTCATATTGATATCAGTTTGATTATTTGTAACAAATTTGTTGTACCAATCATTATTTAAAATTCTGAATGTAATACTAATATTTTATACTTGGTGGAATTTCTTTTATTACTTATCGTAGAACAAATTATTTTGAATAAACTATTGCTGCTCCAAGTTTATTACATTGATTTCATTTATATAAACAAGTTTATTCTCCAAAAAGCAGTATAAACTGTGAATTGCCTTTTTCCATTCTATTAGAAAAGCAGATACCTTCTTGTAGGAAACTGTACATAATTTTAGTCTTTACATTTTGTAAAAAAAAGATTACCAATCAAGAAATGATTTAGCCTATCTTAACCTATGTTTTACAATGAGAAATGTCAAACACTAAAAGTTCCGAAATTTTACATCCAATTACAAGAATCATCACTATCATCACCGCTTAGAAATTAAACTTTTTATTTTTGTCTATCACATTACATTTCAACGTTATTCGATGGCGAATGAAGAAAAGAGCGTCTACAAATCGACGAATCCAACGTTACAAATACCTTCTGATTCCAGATCGCAAGAGGAGTCCGCATACCCTGGCTACCATCTCGCCTACGAAGTCAAAAAGCTCATGTACGCTTCTTTTGTTACGTTAACTGTCACGTTAAGCCGCTGTTCTCTCTTCTACGCTATATACATATGCTTGGTTGGATACATTTGCGACATAAGATTCTGCTTGCAAACTGCATGTGAATGTTTATGTTTCACAATATTTCGTTAATTGCTTGTATAATTAAATTGTTTATCATCGTTTATATCAGTATATAATATTTTTCTTCTTTATTTGCTTCCCTCATATAAAAAATTAATTTATAACTAAATGTTTTGGCAAAAAACTTATATCAGGCTTCTTTTTTACTATATTTTTGTTGTTATTTTGCATTTTTATTTCTTGTCTATAAAATGTCTATTAAATTACTCTATAATTTTTGATAATAAATGGGTTCTGTTCATCGTGTTTCCATAAGGTGGTTATAATAGCTTTTAATAGGTGACGCTGTTTACATCGTTTGCTTCTAATAATTTGTATTGTACTTACTGTTATCTTCCTCTTTCTTTCTAATGGTTGTTCATCAAATATCACTAAGTAAATGGTATTTCGATATGCTGTATAAAACTCATTAATGTTTATAAGCCCATAAGAAAGGTACTTGAACATAACTCCCCAAAATATAAGAAAAGTGAGTAAGAGAATTAAAATCTTCGTATTTTTTTGTTTAGCAACGTAAAATATATAGGCTTCCATCTACATTTATTAAATAATTTGTAATTTTTGTAATTTTTGTAATTTATGTATTGAATTAAAAAGTAGACATCAACAGACTTTGTAGAATTTAACAATAGAATAGTTATGTAACAATATAAAATAGATTTGAGACAAGTCAAACTTTCGATACTTGTGATATTTTAAATTGCTTTTGCACATGGCATTATGAATTTGTAGTTAATATGAAATTTTAATAATTTCAGCAAACTATACTTAGTTTTACAAAATGTGCAGCTTTATAATTGATTTATGTGATTAAAAAAAGATCACAGAAAAGTTTTTTAAAATTTGTCGATGATTTCCGTTTATACTGTATAATTATTGAAAATTTTAGATATTATATAATAAACTTGTACATATATGCATGTATTGTGTATAGATTGAAATATCTTTGGTTTTGAAAGAGATATTAATTTTTAATCGCAATTTATTAATTTCATTCTTTTAGCATCACGAAGTATTCTGAGCATAATTCCGAACATACTTGAAAATTTTTCTTTAAATCGATATTTTCTTACGAAAAGGTTTTTGTTAAATGATAAATTCACCTTTTACGAATTAATTCTTCGATATGGCAAATTTGGCTTTGTAAAAAATGCTAATAGTGCATATGCTTAGTGCATCTATTGCAGAATATCTTCAATTACTAACATAACCTAAGCGCTTCTGTTAAAAATAACCAAAAAATGTGCACTATTTACTAAAATAGTAATGAAAATGTAGAATTAATGCAGGATTAACTATTTCAATTGACATTTTTTTTTTCAATAACCCTTTTATGTAGTTCTTCGTTCTTTAACGAATAGTGGAAACCATCTTGAAAAAGGTTTGTTATATATGAACTTACGAACAGGTATCAACAACTATAAAAAATATCTGCCATTATAGCTTTTATAAATAAATCTGCACGGCTGGATAATTAGAAATTTGCAAATATTTGGCGCAAGATCATTTTTCTCTTTCATTTCCGTAATACTTTCTCTTCAAAAAATCATATGTTGTACTTTAATCACGTTCCTTTTCTTTAAATTAAATTTGCCGATTTTGATAATGTTATTAATAACGTTAATTAATTTACATTAATTATTTAGAAAGGAGAATGTTAAAAAGGGGCCATTTTTGACATTGTCCGGAAATGAAAAATTCTTTCAGGACCCTTAGAGGATCTTTCAAGGAACGAAAGATTCCTTTATCGCTTTGCTGAGAAATAATCGTCTCATAACGATCGAGAGCCACTGTGAGCACAAAGCTGTCGCCATCTGTCGGTTGGCGACCGCATGAACCCGATTGTCGGTGGTTTTCTTACAATATGGTATTTTGGTTTTGCTTGACTCCACCCTTCGATTCATTTGCCAGCTGAGACCCTCGCTAATTATTTCGAAGGTGATTCTGTATCTGAATAGGAAGACGACGAAACATTATACTTGGGTGTGCTAGATCAGTCCCATTTTCACATATTTCGATTAATTTTTGACAACTTTCCTATCATCTTGGTAATGTGATAAAGGAATTCTTTATTTCTCGAAAGACGCTCTTAAAGGTCCCGAAGGAATTTTTCATTTTCAGACGATGTCAAAAATGTTCCCTTTTAACATCCTTTATTTATTTATTTAAACTATTTCTATATCTCTTTAAACTAACATTCCAAAATTTATCCATTCATATTCATTAATCCATAGATCTGAAAAGCTCTTCATTTACAAAAATTGTAGTGGAATTAACACAGCTCATATCACTTATTATTTACAGATTAATACAGTGTATACCGGAAGGTTGGATGTTCTTAATTGTTCAGTTAAATGAATATTTTTACTTAATGTAAAAATATTGTAATTAATATTGTAATTAATATCCTATTACGCAACGCATGATTCTCTAAGCGGATTTTGAATACTATCATACGAAAATTGATTTAGTTGTAACATAGGATATCGTAATAATTACAAGAACAACAGTATCAGAAATGATAGTATCCTATATCTAGTGGTTTGGCTAAACAAATTTTTTCGTTTTTTCTTCAATACGTATTGTGATTAATTTTTTGGTATTATAATATAAATATAAATTTATAAGAAAAAAGAAATCTGTATCAAATAATATCAGGTTATTTAAAAACAAAAACCTAGGTAATTTTAATTTAAACATTATCAACGTTAAATTAAAATTTGTTAATATCCGTATACAAAACTTTTCTCAAAATTATCATAAAAATGACGAGAAAACTTTTTGGCCAACCCAGTATCTTGCTTGTTTAAACTAGCTAAGTTTTCGTTAGTCTTCATCCGCTTGGGCATTCCAGGATTAGTTTAGAATAAAGCTATTGGAAAACATGAGAAATTAGTCATGAAAGATTGTATTGCGTATTCTTACGCGTATTCTAATGTACTAGTATTTTATGTTTAATCGAGTAACGATATTACGGTGTAAACACTGGCGACGATTGCTATCTAGTAAAAGTGGTATTCGCTTTCTAGGCCGACGAGCAGAGCCTCTGGCGGCACGAACGTGAACAACAATGGTGGTCTTCAAGTCGGTATTGCCGACGATCAGGCGAAAGACTTCGATTTCGAGAAGACCGAAATGAAGTACGACTCAACGGGTATGTTCCACTGGAGTCCATCCCGTAACCTCGAAGACTGCATATTGGATCGTAATCAGGCGGCGATGACAGTTCTCAATGGGCATGTCGTTGTTTGCCTATTCGCTGATCCCGACTCGCCTCTCATCGGACTGAGAAACCTTGTCATGCCATTACGAGCTTCCAATTTTCATTACCACGAGCTTAAACACGTAGTAATAGTTGGGTCTGTGGATTACATCCGCCGCGAGTGGAAGATGTTGCAGAATCTACCGAAGATATCGGTGTTAAACGTAAGAAATATTTTCCACTTATTTCGTCGATAAGTAAGAATTATATTTAATAACAAAGCAATAAAATCAGTAGCTGCAAATTGATTCACGTTAAATTTTAAGTTTAAAATTAGAAACAATTTTTATTTTTCTCTTTTTTTCTGAATACCTTTTGTTGACATATTTGTGACAGTTTTGTGCTTAAAATGAGACTAAATATGCCACGAAATGAATAATATTTTTTTACATAATAAACTGGTGAAATCAAATTTAATTCATAATCAGATAGTTCTTTCTCTTTTGCCAAGATTCATTTTGAAGTTATTTGAGAAACACTGAAAGTTGTGAGCCATGTCATTCAGGTCCACTGAATAATAACGGTTACCTGAGAAATCGACATATGGTACACACCTAGGATTTTCTAAAGCTTCGACCATAAACTTGGGACCTCTTGAAGTCTGATAAACTTGAGTTGAGAAATCATCACTTTATTCTAATATCTCTAAATTATAAAGGTTATATATAATAATCTCTTGAACTCCAACATGATCAATTTGCTTTAAAAATCTCAATTTATACTAAAATATACAACCTTCATAATATTTTCAAATATTTGTTTAGTATTTGATACTATGCATTTAACCTAATTCTAGGAAAAGCATTTATATAAATTAAAATTTGTAATTCTTTATAATTCTTTGTAATATTTTGATAAAAGTTTACTTTAACCAGTCGACTGTGGCGACCTCTTCTCAGCGGGTATCTACATGAGCCGTTCACTGCACAAATCGATGAACTCCACTTTTTGAAAAATCTTAAATTTAAGTGACAAAGCACTTGGTATAGTCATAACTCTTTATATTTATAATAACCTTCCCTTATAATAAAGATTAACACCATTAAACGACAAAAATTTGTTGGCCACTGGATAATAAATAATTTATTTCAGAGGTCACTTTGATTAACTCCGTACTCTAATGTAAATCTTTGCAATAATGCAACTCAAATGCACTAGCAAGCCATGAATGATAACTGTGAATTTTTTAGTGCCGTCTTATCAGAATTTAAGTAAAATTTAGTAAAATTTAAATTTATTACTTTTTTCACTTGCCAAATCGATTAACTCTTCCAGTAACATAAAAATGATAACATCACTAACGATTACCTTTTGGCTATTTTTTCTTATAAATTTTATATACCGTTAGATGAAAGTTACATTTCTATTTATGCATTCTACCATATTTCTTTCGATTTAAATTATAAAGGGAATTTTAAAAAACAGTATACATTATTTCATTGCATTTCTCCACTTTTTGTTTGATGGAGTTAATCAATTTGTGCAGTGAACGGCTCATATAAAAATGTCATATTATTACTAAAGATAAACACGTGTAATGGGATTGTATCTATGTTCTCAGGGTTCACCATTGAGCAGAGCAGATCTGCGTGCCGTTAACGTGAATTTGTGCGACATGTGTTGTATCCTGTCGGCTAAAGTGCCTAGCAACGATGACCCCACCCTCGCCGACAAGGAAGCCATCCTCGCGTCCCTTAATATCAAAGCCATGACTTTCGACGATACCATTGGAGTGCTCAGCCAAGGTACGTATTACCCATGACACGATCTTGGGTGTTAGCATTCCTATTCAACCACTCCCCGCGTTTCATCGTGCACACGTAATTAAATGTCAAGTGACGATTCCAGCAAATAATGAGCAAGGTAATTTGACCGCAGTTGGCAGCCCAATTGTTCTGCAGCGACGGGGATCCGTTTATGGTGCAAACGTACCCATGATAACAGGTATACACGTGACTTGTTCATTGATTACTTATTAATTAGTCTCTTCACCAAGAATGTCGATACGCCTGATGGATTCGTCTGTTATAGAACTCGTGAACGATAGCAACGTGCAGTTCCTTGACCAGGACGACGACGATGATCCAGATACAGAACTGTACCTAACCCAACCGTTTGCTTGTGGTACTGCCTTTGCCGTCAGCGTATTAGATTCGTTAATGTCGACGGTCAGTGACAATCTATTGTCTTGTTCATATCTAATAGTGGCCTATCTTGAACTTTATAACGCAGGTCTGACCATCTGTCATTTCTGAGAATCCTCATTATTCGATATCTCGCATATGTTTTCAATTACTTTATGATCAGGAGAAGACCTTTTTTGTTTAATAGCAACAAACGTATTGTAATCTGCCTTAAAATCCAGCCTTTCTATTTCCATAAAATTTATGCGAGCCTCTGATTATTTCATGATATTTCCAATTCGATTCATACAGAGCGTGTGCACAGTATTTTGATGTATCTTAACACTTTACCGACCGCTAGCGCTTCAATGGCATACGTACGTCCAACCGGCCGCTGAGCCGCAGATTCTCCCTGGCGCCGGCTCTGTTTTGGTTTAGACTGTCGCACGGGAGTATCTGTGTGTTTCGTATGCTCAGATAAATTTGTAAAAAAAAAAACAGACACTAAGGACATAAAACAGTCCTCCACTTGACCTGGGACATTGCAGTCCTAGGGCCGCAACAATGTGGGAGCTTACAAAGCAACGCAACTAACGCAACTGAGCAACGTACCCCAAAGCCGATTAATAGGCTCTCGGTCGGTAAACATCGGCGACCAAAAGCCGATTAATAGGCTTCCGGTCGGTAAAGTGTTAAGTATATTATTTCTTTATCAAAACATGTCTTTTATCAAGTAACTTTCATAATAACATTATCGTGCGATTTTTATCTGGGCAATAGTCAATGAGTCTCAGTTATTCTTGGACAATTAGGTTAATTATTCCAGGACATTGAACCTGGCATTTGGACCTAGGACTAAACTGGACAATTGTCTGTTTTATCGCACTTGGGACAAGGTTGAACCTCGTATATTTATATTATTGTATTAATTTCTTACTTGTTTCTCTTTTTGTAACAGACGTATTTTAACCAAAATGCGCTGACTTTAATTCGATCTCTAATCACTGGTGGAGCAACGCCTGAATTAGAATTAATTCTTGCTGAGGGAGCAGGTTTACGAGGAGGTTATAGGTAAATTATATATACCTTTCATATACTTTTCATATGTCAATAAAAATATATATCTAAAGTGCACCATTAGAGGGCACGATAGCTACTGATGCTTTCCAGAAAAATATTCAAAAAGTCGTTATTTGTATTTTTTAATTTATACCTTTTTATTTGTAGTACACCTGACAGTCTGGCCAATAGAGATCGATGTCGAGTTGGTCAAATCGCATTATACGATGGGCCATTGGCCCAATATGGTGAAGGAGGCAAGTACGGTGACCTCTTTGTCGCAGCATTAAAGTCATATGGAATGCTGTGCATTGGTCTGTACAGGTACAGGTACCGGACTTTTTTCCTTCTCTCGATGGTATTTATTGGATTACTCTACACGAATATTTTACGCATATATTTTCTATGAAAATCTGTCATCTTTGCTGCTGCGATTATACTGCCATTGATTATCTCTTACTATACCATTCTTGTACTTACTATGTGACTTTTGATTTTTTGCCGCATACTTTTGCATTTTGCGTTTTTGCGTCATGAAAAAGAAACGACGATCGTAAGTTGCCTTCATCCAACAAATACCCATCATTTTTTATGATTGTCTTTGTATCACTTATTTGTTTAGTGTTTAGTTACTGTTGCCAGCGTTTAGTTTAGTTTAGTTTAGTTAGTTTATAGTTTAGTTCAATCGTACATATGTGTATTTAGCATAGACCGTAAGTTTCGTCCACCATAAACATTATATACCGCTAATACTTGATACAATTTTAGGTTTCGAGATACCAGTTCATCGTGCGATGCTTCTTCTAAACGATATGTCATTACAAATCCTCCAGATGATTTCACGTTATTGCCTACAGATCAGGTATGAGGGTATTATTGATATCAACTTTAGTAGTGTAGGTTATATTACATAAAACATAACCTACAAATTAGTATTAGTAGTATAGGTTATAGTACATAAAACATAACCTACAAAATAGTATTAGTAGTATCTTTAACTGTTATGTCATTTATAACTTGTAAATATAGCAATAGGCATTATTACTATCAAATCCCTAAAATTTTATTCGCATATTTAGATATTTGTTTTGCTATTGTAAGTGTTAATGCAGATATTATTCATAATTATGAATTACACGAGAAAATGTTTATTCGTGAATTTATGTATTTACTTTTGACAATTTTGTATTTACTTTGCACGATGTGATAATAATATTTTCATTTTTCTACCCCAAAGGTTTTCGTGCTGATGCAATTCGATCCAGGTCTGGAATACAAGCCGAGCAGAGGGGCTCGGGGAAAGGATGATGCCTCCTGACTGTTGCTGTGTAGCGCCCTCACCGACGGACCTTATTCCTATATCTAAGCAGGCAAAGGAAACCATCATGCCGCCCGTCGTCCCTACTGAATCGACTAATCTTCATTGGCTGGCATTATGGTATGATGCCCTCAACGAATTATCGCAAACCCCGTCCATAGAACGAATCATCAACACGTCCGTTTTTTCTGCTGGTTACGTGTCGCCAGTGATATTTCGTCAATACTCGTAGCTGATTCGGTTTCCCTCTATAGTGCCCGCAGATCTCTCTGTTCCTTGCTATTTATCGCTACGTGATTTATTTCCACATTGTGACCGAACATTTCTGCGTTGAGGCGTGTTTATGTAACAAGTAGAAGAAGGAAAAACATCGTGGCGAATATGGAGAAAAGAGAAGAAGAAAAGAAAAATCTGCCAAGGAAAATGAGAAAGAGAAGAAACGGCAAAGGGATACCGGGATGCGGTATGATGAAACACGGTCCGAGGGTAGCTACACGTTAAGCTTTCTAAATCTTCGTAAGACATGAAATATAACGTCTTCGATTGGAAGGCGACATAAGGACTGAAAGGGCTTATTCTGAGGCGTAAAATGGTGTGTGACTATATCCCATGCCTTATGCTTTCAGCAGAATACAGAGTACAGAAGAAAACAGAAAAAAAATATACTTAAAACAATGCGAAGCAAACAGCTTAACTATAAACGCTTGAGAACATCTTCAAGGCTGATCGCTGAGGAATTGTAATCGCCTTCGCGACTTAACGTATACCATCGCTGTAGCTCATTCAGGATATGTAAATAGGTACAGAACAGGTGAATATGTTGTCATTTGACGGTAAATTATAAACAAAAGCGGAACGAGGAGGAAAGAGGAAGAAATAGGAGATATGAAAATTGATTGAGATAAATTGCACTGACAGGACCTTTTTGGTTCTTTCATGTAAATGCATTGTTCACTTTGCAAGACAGTCGTGTGTTCGTCTCCTGTATCGTAATTTTGTATCTTGCCTTGTCAGCAAATGGAAATATGTATACATATATGTACATGTATCTGTATATGCGTATATACAGGGTGATCCTTGCAACTACAACAGACTGCAGCTTCTATTTAGAATATCAGGGAGTACAATGGTAGAAAGTGTAATATAACTTAACAAAATCCAATCTCTGATTTCACTTTTCTTACAATTACATATTTTCCTACACTTGCATCTATGTCTTCTACATTAAACTATTATCTTTTTGGTTTATGAACAAAAATATTGAAATAAATAGCGTATATGGCACATTCTTCTGTATTGAACTGTATTGAATTTGCATCAGAAAAATGACATATTTAGCACGTTTATGCATACTCTTTGTCAAGTTATTTGTATTAATTGAATTTATAAAATGTTCATTTTCTAATTCCATTACTGCAACATTTTTACGTGTAAAATGATAGAAACAATTGCTACGAATACACTACATTTTCTATTTGCATTTAATAAAACAGATATAAGTGAATGTTGTAGATACACATCGCAACACTTCTTAAGAAGAAGATGAACTTGTGAAGCATGAGATATAATTGACCATCTGTATTATAATATAATCTCTCGTTTTCGTTTCATACTTGTGTGAACCAAAGGCTGTAGTCTGTGATAGATGCAAAAATCACCTTGTATGCTTACTTTTAGATCGAACAGTTTGCAAACGATACGTGCAACGTTACAAGATAGGTTCGAACAGGAGTGCAGGACTATATGTAAACTTTACCTTGAGTGTCTTCTTTTGCGGCTAACGATAAAAATCTCAATCAAGCACTTTGTACAGATTCTATACATAAACGTGTATGCATGTCGGATGTATGTATGTGCGTATGTATGTGCGTATGTATGTACGTATATACGTATACACGTATGTATGTACGTATGTATATATGTATGCATGTATGTATGTGTGTATGTATATGTGTGAACATATAATAATTACGATAAAAACACCCTTTTCCACACAACTTGAGTATTAATCGACTATGTATCGATACGACTATATATACATTATAGGTATATATGCACATATATATGTATACATAGACACTCTCTTTTATATATTTTTGTGAAACTCACGAGTGTGTACATACGAACGTACATATGTGTACATACATCCATATACGTATACACGTATGTATGTATGTATATATGTCTGTATGCATGTATATGTATATATATATGTATGTATGTAAAAACGGATCAAATAAGATATACATACATAAAGAGGAAATACACAGATACACCTATACACAAATACTTCTTCCTTGCTCTTTCCCCCGCTCCGCCCCTCCCTCTTTTCTGTCACTAACATGACTGAAACACGCACACGTAATGATACACATACGAAACGTACGAGTGCATGTATATGGCAACACAATCACAACGGTATGGATTCACAAACACAACGTACACACGCGGACACGCGTGTATCCTCTTTCTTTCTCACACACACACGCGCCTGAACACACCACTGCACACACGAACACATACACGAAATATTACACCCAACGAAACGATATGTTACATCGACAAAATACGTGAGAAGAAAGAAGAACGGAGAAGGAAACCAGGGGAAACGATTCGCGCGTGCGGAAGTATGAGGAGTGCAAAGATACAGGATGAAGTTATCGCGTGATCCGACCAATACGAAATACGCTGAGAACATTGGTTTTGTGCTCGATCGTTATGAAATCAGACTAACTTATCGGAAAATGTGCAAATGGGACGAAGCGGATCGATATTATCGGGGACAAGAGAACACAAGTAGCTGTGGTAGACGCTGCCGTGTATCGCGATTACGAGTCGCCGCCGCCACCGCCATTGCTACTGTTTGCAATATCCATATGCACTATTCACTGCCACTGCAGTTCATGTTATATCGTTGTATATAACTTTCTATGTATGGCTCGATTAAGGCGAGAAGGGCCGGTGAGGCGTGCGAATCGGATAGCTTGATGAATGTAAACAGAGAAAAAAAACTAAACAAAAGTGCAGCATTAGCCGCAATAAGTGTCATTCGTTGCTCCTGATTTCCAAATCTTTTTTCATTTGTTTTCTATTATTTTGTACAGATCTTGCGATCAACCGATCTATCATTTTTCTTAATGTCAAGTCAACGTTAATGCGTTCCTTCTGTCGATTGCGAATGTAATGTTATGGTAACGTTAGAAACGAAAAAGCTGTTACTGACACGCTTTCAGCTTTATTTTTCTGTTTATAGATTACACAGTAATTTGTATGGTTCAGCTCATTTGACGTGACAACAACCAAGTCAGTCAAAAGTTAGCGAACAGTGTTTTTATTTTATATAGTTATTTGAAGTATTTAGTAACTTCAAAGGTTAGCTTTATATGGAACGCATTGTTGGATATCTTTCCAACTGAAATTGTAAGGCGTAACTATCAAAGTATCTATACTTATTCAACAAGTCACCTTTAAAATATATATTCACTCTCATAGAACTTTTCATTCAGAGAATTAATAGTGTTTAATATACACGTTAGTTGATTCAATTTTTGGTTTATATACAAGTCAATTATTACTTTGAATTAATCATAAAGATCTGCTCGTTAAATATGTTTACTCTTTAACTCGGATACTACTTTATCCAACATTGTTACTGCGATAGAGTTGAGACCACTGAAATTAATAGTAATTAAATTTCAAGAAATGAAATTGTAGAGAATAAACAAAGCTGAAAGTGAGTCACGTGTAGTTATGGAAAGCGATCAAGCGTCGT
>NW_016910588.1:1632735-1655881 GCF_001483705.2 Eufriesea mexicana
CGTCGTGTTTCCAGTTCAGAAATAACAAAAACTCACTTGTGTGGTGTATACACCGTTAAATGGACAGTGCTATCCTGCATTCTCTTTCTGTTTCTGTTCTTATTAATCGACATCTGTTTGTGTCAGACTTCGAGGAATCTTTTACTAACGAAAACCATGACAGAAAGTATTCTAGGTTATAAACACAAACTCTCTTTCTCTCTCCTTTCATCGACGTTTCTGCTATGACGATCTCGCGCGAGAAACGATCGAAGATCGAATATCAAACTTTTTCCGATTATCGTTTATTGATTTCGTTAAATTCGATTTCTCGAGGAGCGAACAGAAGTATTTTAAGGACGGGTTACATAATTTATAAAATAAACAAGGAAATTACAATTCGTAATCGAACGATCTTGTTTTTGAAGAAAAGTTTGTTCACATCAGTCAATTTTCATATAAATTGTTTGACGAGTTAGCGGCTTTTAGAATCGCGTAATCAAGATGGAGGACTACTCGGTGACCCTGCCTCGCCTTGATGCGATTATATATGAAACAAAAGTTTGCGCGTTAGATTTTGTGGAAATCGTTCGTTAAGTGATTAAAAAAAAAAAAAAATGAAAATTTGTCGGAGCCTTGTGTAGAGTTTTAGATGATTGGTCGAGATTTGCGTCGCGTGGGTCAAGCCAGGCAGTAGAATTTTAATTTCGTGAAATAAGGATAAACTGTCCTTTTAATTTCGATATTTTTCATTTTTCTCTTTCTTTGTCGATTATATAACTATTAATATTTTTAGTTTGACCTCTTACCCGTTATACAGTGGTAAGAAAATAGACGATTATTTCTATATAATTATATAATTATTCTTTATTTCTATATATATGTATAGTATTCTTTCTATATAATTATTTCACTCGTTCTATCTCTCTCCCTCTCTTTCTCCCTAATTCCCCTCTACCTATCGACATCTTTCTCTCTCTCAAAGAGAAATTCGTGCCTGGCTGCTCCCGAGATACAAATTATTCATGCACTCTCTTTAATAATTAAATCATGCACCGATTCAATCGATATCATCACCCGTAATCGTATTTTCGTGCGTCGCACGGATACACGTGGCGCATTTGTGTGTATGTGAGACGTGTGTATCTAAACGAAGTATATATATATAATTAACGTTAAAAGAACCTACAAAAATATTTAAAAAAAAGAACAAAAAAAGAAATAAGGAAATAAAAATAAAAGAAGAGGAAAAGAGATCGAACAAAATACCAAAAAATGATTCGAAATATATATGGGAATTATAAAATGTATAAAGAGAAAAAAAAATTAAGGCGCGCTGAGCGTACGCCACCTTCGATGCCTCATTGACCTCATCTAATGCTTTTTTATCTGTACATTTACAATTTGTGTACCAATGAGGAACGTTGTTTAATCATGTTGTTGATGTTATTGTTAAAGAATGAGATTAAATATTGTACATAACTATATATTCATTATAATTGATGATATAAATAATTATATACATAAAAGTAAGTTTTGGAGTTTCTTTATACCATCGTGCTGTGGGCCGTGAATTTTACCTTACACGATTCACGTGGAAAAAGACAGACATCGGTAGAAAATAATTGTAGCTGAAAAATCGAGAATTAATTGGAAATGGAAAAATTGCGACGTTATTAAGCTTCGCGAGGACGAGTGGCATAATCGAGCCACATAGTGATCATTTGCAATGTTCTGCAAAAGTAAGCAAACTGGAAGTGCAAAATAAATTCGATGCGAAATTGCGAATTTCTTAGACTTAATTATATTCTGAACACTTTATTATAAACAAATGTGTAATCCAATAGATGGAAAAATGAAACACAGAAACTTAGTGTCAACATACTTTATTTATTTTAGTAACAATGAAATAACTCTTCTTATCAACTAATCTTACAGTCATAATACTTACAACCCAAAATTCATCCCTCCACCAAACATCTTTGGCTCGAGCTATTTTTACTTAACAATGAATAATTCGTTACCTATAATCTACTTATTAAATCTGTAAACTATTAATTATCCTCAAAGACCAATTTTACAAAGACCATTTTACAAATTTACAATTAAAAATAATCCATGATTCCTTCACGACGAGCATCAGCGAAAATTCATGAAACATCCTAATCGCAGACACCTAGTCTGTCTATCTACCCTCATAAGATAGAGTAAGTACTATTAGATTAACAAACAACTCGTCTAATGTTCCTCGTATGACTATAAATAGAATCTCATGAAAGACTGTGATAAATGAAGCTAATTCCAAGGTAAAGCTGTGCGGAGAAACCGCCATTTTGTTTTGCTAAAGCGTCGAGAACAATAGGATGACACGTGTCGATAGGATTTTTCTCGAATGGTGATGCACTGTTGGGTGATGTACCAATTGACCAATACATGTGATCAATACAGTATCAATTTTTCACTCGGTGGTTATCTGTGCTCGCCGCCTACTTTCCAAGTTAGCGACTAGTCTCTGTGCGTTGCGTCTCTGATACCTACAGTGAAAAGGATTCCTAATGTCCGATGCATCGATTCGATCCAATCGAATTCGTTTCGTTAACCAGCTACGTGGTCGTATAATTCCAGCAGGGCATCCATCATCCTGTCCCTGTATTCGGGTACGTCCTTCATTTGTTCGCAGAGCAGAGATGTCCTGTCCACGTAGAGGATGTTCTCGAGGAGCTCTGGCTCGTTAGAGAAGTACTTGCTGGCAGCGCTAGATTCTATTAACATAATAGGTATGTTCAATACTCCATGCATGATACACATGAGTCGTAGGTCTTTGATGGATTCGAGGAAGTCGTTCCAGGGGAAGACCGTGGAGATGTCTAGGCCAGCTTCGTGTAGAGCCTCAGTCATCGATTCGTGGTAGATCTCGAACAGTTCTTCGCTGTGCTCGTCTCGTAGCTGTCGGGTTGTCGTGAATTGGAGGAAGCAGAGAATGTCGTGTGCTGGTGGATTGTATCTGTAATGGAGATGGTTTTGTTAAGAATCTGGTCTGTTGGGAATCTTCGATACGTCAAGCCTTTGCACTAAAATCACGAGTCTGACTCGTCGCGAGTCCTTCGACAATCTCACGATTGTAAGCTACGCTAATCGCGCGACCGTAATTACATTTCGCGCGTTCTAACGTGCACAATGATTCCAAAAATTTCTAAAGCTTTTATTTAACTTTATCTTTGATGGGACAAGTGTACAGTGATTAACCAAAATTAAATACCACTTCAATGCATACTTTTTCGTAATTAAATCGCAGTGCAAAGTGTTAAGTGTTATATAAGAGGACTCTATTCTTCGATTTCCTGTACGATTGATGTATATTGTTTTATGGTATTACGTTTGTTTTATTTCACTAAAATAACATAAAATGTATTATTTATTTATTCGCGTTACGTTCTTATTCGATTCACCATTTTGGCTTATGGCCATTTTTTCAGAAACCTTTTCAATTATTAAAATCAATATATAATTAATCTGGCATGATTAAATACCGTCCGCGTATATGGCCAACAATTGAAGGCCTCTCGTGGCCATATATCCGGAGGCCATATATTTACTCGTGAAAAATGGGAAAAACGCAAGAGTGGAGTTTGAGCGAGTGTAGGAGGCTCGATATGTTTCAATGAAAATTAATTCAAATATAGCCACGCTTGGTAGTATCGTGATCGTGAGAATCTTAGCTATCTGACTAGTATTTTCTAATGACGAAATAAAAATGATAAAGAATTTAATTTTTCCGGTTTCGATAATTCGATACTGGTTGAGCTACGGTCTACTGTATATGGAGTGCAGATAACATCGAGCCTAGCCTTGAGTAGGCAATTCTCGGAAATGGTGGGGATCTCTCGTTGCCATATATGCAGGTAGATTCGTGGCCATGTACGCGAGTCGTACTGTACCTGTTTATTTCACTTTTAACTATTGCTCTGTTATCAAGTGTAAGATATGGTAAGATATATAAGCATGTAATTCGCAATAACTTTCGCAATGTTACTTGTAACCATTACAAATAATAATTTCTCTTCTTTTCATATAATATTGAATAATAATAAAACGTTTAACTTTCAAAATCTCTAAAATGTAAAAATATTGCAATAAAATTTCGCCAATTATAAAATTATAATTTTTCGTAATAACTTAAAGTCTTTTTTATTTTTCTCTGATTCGACTAACTGTATTTTTACAAATTTAAATGTCCGATTAGAAAGCTTCAATTTCTACTTGACCATTTTTAAAATTATACAACTAATTAATTTAAGCATAATAAACCCATTATAAAAATATAAATAAACATATTAAAATATATATTATCAACACAAATTATTTAATATATTAATATATCGTAGTGCAAAAACATAAATAAAAGCCTAAAATAAATTTAAATAAACTTCACAACCTAACCTAAATCTCAAGTATAAAAATATTCATTAACACTAGAACTACCGATATTTAATGGGTACCTAACTATAAGGTGCACAGATTATAGTAATTACAGCAGTACGATGAATACGAGTGAATATATCGATTACAGTTCTTTCTTAATACGAGTTAATACCAATTTTATTCTTAAAGCAGGTGTATCTGTTCGGTGATTGCAAAAAGGAAAATTCTGGAACCAGTCATTTTGACTGGGTCGATAGTTCTAGTGTTAAACCCATAGGATTACCCTATTGACACCTGTCACGCTTTGATCGATCCTTCGACAAATGCATTGAAAATCAGTAAATTACTTTTCATCGACATATTTGTCAATTACCTGGCAAGTTGGAAATCGATGAGGCAACACTCGACAGGCTTCTGATCCGCGCCATACTTAAACAAGATGTTATTCGCCCATAAGTCTCCGTGGCATAACACATTCTTGTGTCTCTTGGACGGCAGCAACTTGTTCGCATGATCGACGCACAAGTCGATAACCTTCGTAGTAAACGTCTTCCTCTGATCCTCGTCCAAGTCCGGCATCAAGTCTATCAACGAAACGATGCCCTTTACAGCAGCGTCGAACATAGCCTTAGCACGGCCATCTTTCAGAGGCCAGAGTGTCTCCTGCAGGCAGTGAGGGAACTCGTCATGCAGACTCTTCTTATACAGCTCTTCGAAAACGAGAGACTTCGCGTGGAACCTCGCGAGAGTCTTCATGAGGATCTTGCAATGCTGAAAGTCAAACGGCTTGAACTTATTAGGCATCTCGTAGCCATTATGAGCCATGTCTTCCAAGACGATCACGTCATCCTCTAGCCCGAGGAAGCACTCGGGGATGTACCTTTTATCCAAACCATTCAGCACCTCTGGGAAGACGGTGGTGTACAGAGCGACCTCTTTCCTGAAGCTGCCATACTGCTGCATAAAATCATACTGAGGACTAGTCGCCGGGGGTGGCAGTTTCGTGAAGAATTTGATGCTCTTAGTCTCCAATGGCGACTGAGGTGAAGCCACAGTCGCCTTCAAGGTAAAGTACTGGCCCATAAAGCCGTTCACCTCGTCTATAGGTATAACCTCATAGGTGATCAACGAGAAATCCTCCATGGAGTCCCTGTGAAGCCTCTTGCGGATTATCTCGAAGCATTCCTCGTCTTTGAGAATCTGCTGCGTGCTTGAATTACGCATTCTGACGAATCTATCGCCTTCTTTGATCGGCTCGGTATTCTTCCAGTATGCTGGAGATTCTGTGTGAAAAGCACCCGCGGTGAGACAGGTCCTGGGGACCTTTGTTGCCTGGCTGCTCGATAGGCTATGACTTCCTTCCCGTCGACTTTGTATTTAAGATACGGCGCTTGATTGGCGACACGACGAGTGTTTTCGGTTTTTACAGCCTTCTTCACGGTAAAGAGCCACGAGATGGGTAATCAACGTCGACGACGAAGATATACGAGCGGTAAGTGGATGGCTGACGAGGAATCGAGCAGCACGACGTTCGCTGCACGAAGACTCGTGCTCTGGAGGATCTCCGCTCGGGATATAGTTCTCTTCAAGATCAAGATACCTTTATATATTGACGAAGAATCGCGCGTCACGTGTACGTTACGTACGATAAATAATAGCGCGTACCCCGTGTGTCGCGCTATTTTCTCCTTTATTGGCTCTGATTGGGGCTAATATTAGACATGTTACAAGACATGTCCTGCATAAACGTGGGTAAATGGATTTGATGGCTCCTTATTGACACTGTTCGTGTGGATCGATAAGGGACACACGCGCGTTGCACTCGTGTTGGGGGGCGGTTGGGGAGGTGTGAGACGTTGATAATGGCGAAACGATGAGAGAGTACACTCGGTTTTCGTTTTGATTATTAAATAAACATGACTGGCGTCTGTAGTCACGTGTTTCGACGACGTCACGAGACAATCACGTTTCGCACGCGATCACGACCTAGTCAAGTACCTCTGCTCTCTGATCTTTAAATTGCTCACGCGAACGGATCTCAGGGCTTTTCTTTCGGATAATGCACTCGAATTTTTAATTGTCAAGTTATGGTCGATTGATCAATTTCTGTTTTGCGTGTTTCAGAGGATGATTTGTTTGGTTGTTGAGAGGTGATTTATTTACTACTGTGGTTTTGCTGCGTGTTGAGCTGAGGAAATTGTGGGTAAATGGATAAACTGATAAGAATATGTTGAACACAATAACAGCACAACATAAATTATAACTGCGATATAATCTCTTCAGGACTCTCTCAGACACAATATCTATATGTAATGACTGTCATTCATCTGTTAATTGTTTTTCACGACTTCCTGTCATACTCGTCACACACACTTTCTTCCACACAAACATTCCTCACACTCATACCAAACATTCTATGACAACTACTACCACAGAAAAGGCTAGGAATGTCATATTTATGCATATATTTATTTATTTATTTTTATTAATAAGTATATGCATTTATATTTTAATGTATATTTACTTACATATTTATTTATTTTTATTAATAAGTATATGCATTTATATTTTAATGTATATTTACTTACATATTTATTTATTTATTTTTTAATATGATATATTTAAATGAATGTTATAGTTATATTAGGAAAAGGGAGGAAAAAAAATTCTATTAGTTAATGTATGACTTATGTAACTCTGATTAACTCTATTTTCGATAGAGTTGTTCAAAATGAAATTGACAATTTTGATATTTATTTAGAAATTTGTTGCTTGAAACTTGAAAATTATGTTTTACATTTTATTTATTAAAATAAAGGAGTAAAAATCTATAAATGACAAATATTTAACACTGTTATTTTATATTTTAGTTATTTAATGGAAAAAGGGCTTTTTGATCATTTTTTTGTACATTTTTATTTAACAACTTCTGAAATAATTTGTTTTGAAATAAAGTTGAAACCTCGTGTTATCTTCTTTTATATGTAAACAACGTAGTATTTTTCAAAGTTATTAATATTGTATAATTTGTGTATTGTAACATTTTTAGAATGCAATTTTGATTATTAAATATTTGATAAATAATACTTATGCACAAAGTTGATCAATATATCAACGCATGTAAAGTTATATTTAATTATTGTTATTTAATTATAGTTATTTTTGATACGACATTTTTAAATTGTTAAATTGTTAAATCAAATTTTCAATACGAAACAAGAAAAAATACTTATATTAATAATAAAAATTGTTGAGATAGGAAAGCAAAGTTTTCTTTTTTAATTTGTGCAGTAGTCTTATTTGAATGATTATTTCTAGCTATTAAAAAGACATTATCAGAGGATAATGAAATTGAAATAATAATGGGTTCATACCTATTTTTTCAGATACATAAAATATATGAAATTATTTCTTAACAGAAAAGTGCTTCATCGTTCTTTATGACTGAGGAACATAATCTTGACACTTTGTAATCAATTTTTTAACAGTTCCAGTTTAAGTATTATTTTATGCTTCTTTTAAATATTTCGCTCAAAGTCATTTGCAGGTTCTATACATTTCCGTCCAATTCGTTTTACGAAAGTTAAATTGGATTTAAATTCGACAACTGTGTCTTATATAGACACCAGATATTATTTACGTAATTTAGATATATATTATTATTCTCTTACATAATTATCGTTATTGTTTAATGTTACTAATAAATAATAATAGATAGTTGTTATTACGAAATAATAATAAACAATGATAAAAGTAATAAATAGTTATTACTAAGAAATAATAATAAACAGTGATGAAAGTAGTAGACAGTTATTATTAAGAAATAAGAATAAACAGTGATAAAAATAATAAATAATTATTATTAACAAATAATAATAAACAGTGATAAAAGTAATAGATAGTTATTATTAACAAATAATAATAAATAATGATAAAAATAATAGATAGTTATTATTAACAAATAATAACAAAAATAAAAATAATTATCGTTTATTATTATTTTCATTTTTCATTTGTATTGCAATTGCATATTATTTTTATTAGAAAAACTTGCAAATAATTTGAATATAGCTATAGAGTGTATCAATTTTTAAATTCATCAAGATTTTTATTAAGATTTTTAATTTTATTAAAAATTGAGAATAATTTTGGAATAAATCTAATGTTTCTTGCGCTCAGGAATATATTTGTACTATCATAACGCTATATTTCTTATTTAATTCTTATAATACAATTCAATGTCATTTTATCTACAGTACACTATATTTAGACTCGAATTCAATGATAAATAATGATAATATTTAATCCATTATAGATATTTCTCTTTCAGGAACTACAGTGCTTTGTGCTTATTTGATCATCACAACGCAAACTAGTTCTTGCTAACTCTGATTTGGTTGATATTCAATTTCTATTAAATCGCCTATTATATTTCACTTAAGATTTTTGAAAATTTATCTCTTTACCGAATTGTAAAAATTTTGAGACGTGTATAATTATAGATAGTTATTTTGTATGAAAAAAGTATATTGAAATATCTTTAAAAATGGGAAGAAATCGGTGTTTAAATAATTCTGAAAGTGGAAAGCAATCAAGAAAGTTAAATTACTGATAATAAGTACTTATGCAGTAATCCAACCATTTCATTCTCCAAGAAATGTCGTTTTTCTACCTTTAATATTTTCAGTTTGCAAAATAAGAATTTACTGAAAAAATTTCAGTAAATTTCACATTTTATATAAAGTAATTACTGGCTATTAATAATGACACTGATAAAATAAACCATTTATAATTAAATAAAACTATTTTAAATAACTGATTTTAAAATTATTTTCATTTGGCAATTTACTTTTTACAATTTTCTGCTTCAATGTTGTCACTTCAAACATATCGAAACAAAAATTTAAATTTTAATTCTTTTTTAAATTTATAAAATACGATACTAAAAGGAATTTTTGATATTTATTGAATGTAAATATTACAAGTATTATAATTATAATTTCAATGGCAATCGTAATTGATTTACCAGTGTTTTAAAATTCTAATTTATGAAAGGTTTACGATGGATACGTAACAAGTGGTCAGTTAAGTTCAGATGGCGCGCGAGTAGCCTAATTCCTCTGGTTTACGATAGGGCTCTGAAATTTTCAATCGAAAATAAAATCGAAAGTCGTGATACATAACTTAAAACTAGCGACAAAGTAGTATACTTTGCATTATACGTATTTAGACTTGAAGCAGTAATACGTGTTCACATAACATACTCATGGTTGTCAAAACAAAAGAATAATATTTTGAGACAAATATATGCTTCAACAAACGTTTGTAATTATGTCAGTCCATTTGCATTAAAGATAAAAAAAATGAAATTTTTAAATATAACTATTTTCCTAAAGGCTTATCTCACTTTTGCGGACCAGTATACTTAAGTTGTTGTAAAATTCGTTAAATGCAAAATGAAATTATTGAAATATTGGGAATAGATTTGCATACTGTTATTAAAAAAATTTGTAAATGAAGTATTATTTTTACATAAAAAGTTAAATTCATGTACATCTGAAGCAAGTACTTATAAGATTTGTACCAACTAATGTAAATATTCCAAATATGAATAATTATTAATGTTTGTTACATGTGTTTACGAACTTATAATTTCTTATAATATTACTATATATAATAAAACACTGAAGTAAGATGATTAAAATATTACAACTATTACAACTATCTGAATATCAAATTTGAATGTCAAATAATTACCGTGTAACTGCTGTGTGCTAGCCTTCTTGTATAGTCTGTGTAGATGGAGCTAGTTTAGTTATTCTAATCAGCTAACCTTATTAATGACTCGCATTACATTTCTTAACCTATAATTGCAAACATCATTTAATGGCATGAATAGAACTGTAATTTTTATTGTATCAATTTATGTTTATAAATAAACAATACTTATTTAATTTCTCTATGAGTAATACACGATGATGTTTTAACTATAATTTATTACAATTAATAATAATGTACTAACTTATAATTGTTATAATTAATTATAAAACTATAATTGGAATAAATATGTTTTCAAATTACGACACGATTATAGCATTCTATATAATCAAAATAATTATCATATTTTTGTTTACCTATTTTGATTATTTACTTTAATTAAATATGTCGATTTTTCTGTAGAACTAAATTTTAAAAATATGAAGATTTGTTTGAATATATACCTTTAATAGCATACTCTGATACACTTATCAGGAAACAGAAAGTGCAATAGACAGATTATGATTACGAATGACTGATTTTGAATCCATTCTAACCCAAATCTGAATTTTATTGTGTGGCATTTGAATACATGGAATTCGTTTGTAAATTTGCATTATAACATTATTTGTAAATTGTTTATTATATTTTATTATTGCTTGTTTTTATTATTTTACTATTTTTTATTATTACTATTTTTCTTACTTTACTATTTTACTACTTTTTTATTGCTATTTTTTATTATTACTATTCTTACTATTTTGCTATCTTTTACTATTTTACTCATTTTCATTATTACTATTTTTACTATTTTATTATTTTTTATTCTTACTAACTGTGACTAATAATAAACTACATTTTATATGATAAACATAAATCTTGTATTACTCCAAGAGAACCCGTAGTTCATTTACAGTTTACAATAGATAATAAATAAAGTAAATATTGCCTTACTTTAATTTTTCTTTTATCTCATAGAAAATGTAATCGGCGATACTAATTTTATTAGTATGTATTAACACTGTCACATGAATTCTCATATATATTTTGGTACGAATATAACAAATATAACATTTTATCTTACACCTCGATAATAAAGTCATCAGATAATTAATGATCAGTTTCACACGCATTTATCATATTTGACCGTGTTTAATCAATTATAAACGACTACCAATTATTTCTTAACGTGAAAATGATTGTTGTTTATGTGGAATGAATGAAGAATGTTTAAGTCAATGTGTTAGAGATACGAATGAAGAGTGTTGAGCCTAGACTATTAGAAGCGTGAAAGAAAGGTGCTTGGATCAAGTGCTTGAGAATGTCGCATGATCGAGAGGATGTATGGCCACCCAAGATATTGGGTGGACGCGTCTAACCGTCACTTGGTAATGGTTATATAAATGAAAGAAATAGCAAAATAAAGAAGGACAATGTGCTTATGTAAGAATATATGAATGAAGAAACAGCTGACTGATTAATTGAGAAAGGTCAGAGAAAATTTAGCAAATGCAAAGGGCAATTGAAGAATAACATTTGGTAAGGTAATGGTGTTATAATTATTTAATATATTAATTTTTATATTTTAATATAAAATTGGAATATCTATCACAAACTTATCATTCATAAATATTAAAAATATATATATATTATTATAAAATACTTTTATATTACAATTATATAATATAATAATTCACACTGCGATTATTTATTGTTTGTGACATAATTTGTAATTTATTTGTTTAACAATATATTATAATTACTGAATAAACTAATTTCCATTCATAAACCATTCATAAATATTAAAAATATCATATATATGTTATTGTAAAATATTTTTATATTACAATTATGTAACATGATAATCGACACTATGATTATCTATTGTTTGTAATATAATTTGTAATTTATTTATTTAACTATATACTATAATTACCAAATAAACTAACTTCCATTCATAAACTTTATTTTTATTTTATTCATAAATATTAAAAATACATATGTTATTATAAAATATTTTTATATTACAATTATATAACATAATAATTGACTCTATGATTCTTTATTATTTATGACATAGTTTGTAATTTATTTATTTAACAATATATTATAATTACTAAATAAACTAACTTTTGTATCGTATTCCTAGAAGTACTGACATTTAAAACAACCTCTGAAATTTATCATTGCTTCCATCTCGAACATACTCGATAATAACTATAATTATATATTATATCAATTATTATTATGATTTATTTTTATAACATACAGGGTGTCCCATTTAAGTTGATGCAACTTAAAGAAAGATTCTATAAACAAATGCAAATAAAAAAATCTATCCTTTTGCATTTTAGACTACAAGGCCCAAAAATACTAAGTACCATAAGACCAACTAAAATACTAAAATACTAAAACTGTTTCTTTATGAGATTTCTCTTTGTATCAATTCAAATGGAACACTGTATTTTATAATTTATTCATTTTACAATATGTTCTACAATTATAATTATTGCACAATAAAATTGACTTAAATAATTAATTTCAGTTATTTTTCCAACTTCCAGAGGCACTTACGTCTAGGAAAATCAATGAAACTTGTCATTAGTTTCACCTAAGACATAGTCAGGAATAATCCATGCGCAGTTTCATTTGGCTGTTACGTTAGCGAATTGGCCATTTGAGATATGCAATGGTAAATGTACACGTGCGATGTAAGTATATGCTCAAAGTCAATTTAATGAAGTTTTCCAAAGCTGCTGCTCACTTATTGCCAATGAATATTAACACCAAGAAAACCGTCTGCAATTCCTGTTAATTGAAATATCACCCGGGCGATTTCTCAAGATGAATACCAGCAATTTTCCGCTTGACATTGCTAGTTAGTCTTAGTTGAATCTAGCAGTACCCTTTATTCCATTAATCATCAAAACGAGTGTCTATTAATCCGACCTTTTCGAGTCTGACGAAAGCACAATAGCTTTGCATCGGCTTATCAGGGTTGCTTAATTACACTTTCTCGTTCCACCCTTCGCCTAATTAACAAATTGAGCATAAATGTCGCACGACAGGATCCAGGAACAATTTTTCGATTGACCAATTTTTATTAACGAGAGACTTGTAGGATTTGTCAAAATATAAATTTTTAATGTAGTCTAAAATGTATCTAGAACCTCTTTCTTCTTCCACGACGATTTACGTATGGTATATTTACTCCATTTTCGAACACAAAATTGTAATATAGGTCAAACATCTGTCATATGGAATACGTAATTTTAGAAAGTTACGAAAAGCAGAGGAATTGAAGGATTTATATCGAAAGCGGTTCTTGTCAATTTTCTTCGGTTTCTAATTGTAGATAATAACGTACTGTTATAGTTAGAAATAAGATTTACGTAATAATGGAACTGGTATTGTGAAAATAGCAATGCATTTTCTAAATTATGATATAGATGAATTTTTCGGTTCTGTGGCAATTAATTGAAAATGGAGTATCTTTTTCTTTCCTGAAAAATTGATAAAATTAATAAGTTTATTTTTTCTAATAAAGCAAATGCGCAAAGACGAAGAAATTAATATAGAATCATATTCGAAATGATCGAGTATGAAATATGTGATATGGAAAAAATGGTATCTAACGACATAAAAAAGACTATCTAAAAAAGACTATGTTTTATGTAGAGAATGAATTATTATTTAATTGAGAAATATAAATAGGAAAATATTTTTTATTTTGTAACATTTGTATGTCTCCTACTAGATAAGTAATGTCAAGAGACAGTGAAACACAAAATAGGCTAATAGTAAGAAGAAAATATTTCAATTGCAGCTGGTAATTAAATATAATTTTATAAATTTACAATATTATTATATATTGCTTATATAATATGTCATATAATATGTCATATATATAGTATTAATTACAACAGTAGTTAGTATAGCATAGTAGATGTATAGTAGTAACTAAGACAGTAATTAATATAGCATAGTAGATATATAGTAAGTAGATATGTAGTATTGTCCTTCTGAATTTGAATCATAGAGATCACTAACTGAACTTATAATAGCACTATGTACTAACTATTAAGCTCTAAACACGCTATTCACACTCTACCGTTTCATACAAATTAAAATAGTGTAAATATTGTATAGTGATACAATAAATATAATATAAAAAAGTAGAATATATACCACTTATAATATTAATTGTTATGAGGTATTAAATAGTTTCATAACAATTAAATTGTTACAGTATATCTATAAAGCATTTAGATATTAATGAATTTAATCATAGTTTACCCTTTGCATTCGATGATTCTTTTGGCTAAAGAAGGGTAGGAGTTTAAAAATTTTCTGCTATAAAGATAACGATATTTCTTTGAGCAGTAAATAAGAAATCGTGTAATAATTAACACGTAGAATTATTTGATTTTGATATCTCGCGCACCGTTACATTATCTTGAATTTGACATATTAATTAATATCGATCTTCGAAATTTTATCAAATGGCGACTGCAGGGTGCCTCTCGAGTGCAGAGGATTAATCAAATTGATTATCATATAATCCTAAATTAATTTAAACGCAGAATAAAATTTCAGTAAAATTTTAGGATATACATATAAATGTAAAATGAAATTTTTAGACACGTACCACGATATATAAGTAAATTTATATAAACCTTTGATAATATATTATACTATTTTAATTGTTATAATATATTATACTATTTAATTGTTATAGAAGTGTATATTGCATATTCAAAAAGAATATTGGAAATTTAAAATAAAAATTTGGTATCATTTTTCAATTATCAATTTTGAGAAAACTAAATATGCTAATATTTGATGTCATAAGACTGTAAGTACAACTTCTGATACCCCCACTCTGTGAAAAATCCAATGCATATATATACGTATATGTATAAACATCACGGCGAATTCAAGTGTCAGTCATAACTAGTCAGTTGCAGGGAGAGGTTTGTTTTAAAATTTTGTTCTTCTCATCATAAACTGTGCATTTCACAAATAAATATTTTACGAAATGGACTTAAGAGAAAACATTTAAGTTTCTTCTTATTCATGATATAACAACGTTTCGTCGAAGGATCATATACAATAATGTACATAGTGTTTATGAAGAATTTTAAGGTTAGATTGAATGGTGAAGGTATTTAAGTGATATTTGATGTAATATTTTCTTTCTCTTCCTTTATTATATTTTAATGTTTATGTAGGCAGAACATATGATCTCAATCTTTAGATCTTTCATTTACAGGTTAAGACAGGCTTTTGATTAATTATAATATTTATTAAGTTAAATTCATGATCAGCCAAAATACTTTTAAGTTAAATTTGAAGGTAAAGTAAATTCATAATGAGACAGAGTGTTTGTATTCAAGTTTTTTAATTTAATTTTTATTTAAATTGGTTACTTTTAAGTTAAAAGTTTAATACATACGTAAGTAATTAATCAGAAAACAATGATTAACGCTAAAGTGCTTAAATGTATATATCTGTTTTTAAATAAAATATATAGTGTTCAGTTATGACACGTAGTGTTTAATTATGATAGTTTAGGAATGTTCACAGGTAGGTTTTTTCTTAATAAGTACAATCTCAAATAACAACAATATAACTATATTTAATAACTTTATATTTAATAAAAAAAAGGAAAAGATGATATGACCATAGTAATTGATTAATCACTAAATTTCTTTCTTCCTATCTCTATCTTACACACACACGCGCGCGCGCGCGCACACACACACACACACACATTTCTGATACTCATAAAATATAACATAAATACAATGTACATGTATAATTTTAGTTTGTAAGTTTTTCAGGTACAATATTATATTCCACAATCTAAAAAAATATTTTATTTTTAGAAATTTATCCTGTAACATATAAGATGTTTTTTACAAAATAATTTTTCAAATAAATTACATATAATGATACTTTTCCAAATTTTCAAGTACATTAGATGATTTTTACAAATTATTTAGAAAAATACAAAATAAAAATTTACTTATAACTTTACATATAGTAAGAGTATAGTATGAGCTTCCTGCCTCAAAAAGTAATTATTTACAAAGTTTAAATTCTCCATTTTGTGTAAATTAAAAAGAAAATGCGATTAACAATTTCGAAGATAAAAATTCTTTTATGCGTTAAAAGCATTTTGAAAATTGGGAAACATTCACAGTATGCTTTATTTTTCCTGAAAATCATAATCGACTATCTGTTGAAAGGTATTGACATAACCTGTACGAAAACAAATAAGTATTTTGAAACTGTTATTTTGAGATAACCTACTCCACATCTTGTTCCTAATAACATAGAGACATTACTTCCAATTTCAATCACCACTAATATCGCAATTCTATTGTATGCAGAATTAGAAATGTTGAAAAATGGTAAGAATGCTTACAAGCCCTCAAGTCGAGAGACAAAAAAAATACAGAATATTGTAGGTTCATAAGTTAATGTATCGGGTGATTAAACCGATTGATACTACGACACACAGGGCCGTACAGATTTACAGTCTCATACCCCAAACGAAATAAAACGAAAAAGATCGTTGACTAACTTAATAATACCTATTTATAAAACTATTATTCGTAGTCACTTGTAAACTTCGTTTAAGGTTTACAGTATTTGAAAGAACTTTAACACTTGGCAGAATTTTATCAGAAATAAAAATGTTAAAAATATTTTACTAGAACCTATTCAAAACGCACATTGTACAGCACTGTACTACACTTCTTATTTCTACCTCGATGCCCAAAATAGCTGTCCGACCCTCAGGGCATACGGTACTGTCCAGTTAAATGGCTACCGACCTGTCCGTATAAGTGGCCACGAGCTATCCCCACCACTTCCTGGAACTACTCGCTCAAAGCATGTCTCGACGTTATCTGCGATCCGTATCGACGGTGACTCAACCACTAATGAGTCATCGAACCAAGAAAATTCAAATTTTTCTATTTTTCACTTTAACGATATAACATTATTTTCATCGAATTGTCAAAATTGTTACCATCAGAATGGTACCAAACATGGCTACATCCGGATGAATTTTAAGTTAAATAAATTTCATTTAATTAGTCAAGAAACAGGGTACGAAATAAATTTCATAATACCTATATACTTAAAAATACTTATGTATATAATAATAACAATAACAATAATAGCAAACACAATAATAATACTAATAGTAATAAAATTGTCCTTATACATGGATGCTCGGTTAAATTGTAAAAGATCGTAAGCCGACATCATGTTTTAATCGAATTGACTCGAGTTTTGACAAATAAAGAAATAAAAGAGGTATGACAAGAGGAAGCGAAGTAGATATAGTACGTTGACATAACCACTAGAAAAATATTTTTCCTAATTTTTATATGATCTTTGTAAAAATGGTACCAATGCATCACTGCGATTCTTCCGGTTAAAATAAGTCCAAACACGGTATAATTCGAACCAATTTTAATTATAATAAAATTATAATTAATATATATATATAAATTATAATAATAACAAAATAGTCCGATATATGTCGTATTTTGACTTCTTTTAATCGGAAGGATCCTAGCAACGCGTTGACACTATTTCCAAAAACTTAAACTAAAAATTCCAAAAAGTAAAATTTCCTATGCTACATGTTTGCTTTTTTCAATAGTGGCATCTCTTCGTCCTACATCTGTTGTCTCTTTCCTTCCCATTTTACCAATTCTCTCTCCTTGTCTACCGTGTCAGATTTCGCTGAGCTCGAGACACGGAGTAGTGGGAGAAGAGTGGGGATGAACCGTAACAATTTAACCGAACAGATCGCGCTACAATTTAACCGAGCACTGCTGCATAATCCAAGTAATGTAAAATTAGATTAAAAAAAGTTTCTGAATTAGGAAACCAAGTTTATTATTTATTATAATAATCAACTAAAACTTTCGTCTGCAACTGAATAAGTTCGGGTTGCGTTTTGGCCCACTTTCCTAACATGAGGAATATATAGTCTAATTCTTCGTCCTCTATGGGACAACGGTGTGCCGAGCTTTCGTGTTTTACATTACGTTTGTCTAATATCGACTCCGTCTCTTCGCATTCGGATATCCATTTGACGATTTGCTCCGTCGGAATAATTTGATTCAGTTCCGAATCCTGATAGACGCTATCGTTACCCTCTGTTTCGGCGCTCTTGGCTATAGCCTGTCGTTTCAGGAGTCTTCTCCACGAGTACTTAATGCTCCCCTCCGTTACCGCACGCCAGGAGTCCGTGATCAAGTCTATGCAATGTTTTATGTCATAGTATGCGTAAAATTCCCTGATGTTACGATCGTATCGAAGAACCTTGCGCAGCAGTTCGTGACGAAATAATTTCTTACATCTGCCGATCACACCCTGGGCCATAGGCTCTATATAGGAAGATACGTTAGGCGGGAAAAGCACTAATTTGAACTGAGTGTCATACCGAAGTTCCTCGGGAATCATATGTGCACTAGAATGGTTCACTAATAACAGCACCTTTCCTTTACGATGTTCATGTAACTGATACTGTCTCACGCTAACTTTAAAATGATTAGAATACCAGTCACTAAACACACGTTCGTTGATACAACCGTTGCACTCGTATTTGTAGACGACTGGTAAAATTTGCTTGCAATGCTTGAGAGCCTTGGGGTTAGCATACCTGTTGACAAAAAGCAGAGGCAACCTGTGTTTACCAGTAGCGTTAGCACAGAACGCCACTGTAACGAGATCCCTCTTCATTTTAGTGACAGACGTCCTTCGATATTCTTCCTGTGTTAGTGCCTCTGTGGGGAGAGCCCTCCACATTAAAATGGACTCGCACATGTTATAAATATTCTCTTCGGTGTATTCCTCGCGAATCAACAATTTTTCTAGTTCGTTTATGAATTTCTGCACAGCCCGCTCGTCGCTATCCACCTTTTCTTCGTGCACGGTCCCGAGACGTATATTATACCTGGTTTTGAACCGAGAGAGCCAACCTTGACTCGCCGTGAAGTTTGACGAACTGCCAAACTCAGCGTGCAGCTCCTTGGCCTTCTCCTGCAGTAACGTGTTGGTTAGGGTCCTTCCGAGCGCCCGCCTTTTCAAGACCCACTTGTATAGCTCGGCTTCCATGTCCTCGTATAACGATGTCCGTTGCCTTTTCAAATGCATGCACAGTGGATTCTCAGACAGCTGTCGAATCGACATGGAGTCCTTTTTATACCGGCGTATAGTTCTCTTACTGACACCGTATTCCATAACGAGATCTTCAACACTTACACCGTCTTCCAATTTTTGAACAATCTCCAAACGTTGTGCCACAGTAACCGATTGCCTTTTACCGGATGACATCTTGATCGAATTTCTTCAACACTATTTTTAATGACAAATAAACGTATAGCGACGATAAATAACAAGTAACGAAAAATAAACAAATGAAGATGAGAATTATTTGCTCGTATATACACCGTTTCTGTCACTAGTTAACCAAAGAATGAACGTTAGCCTGGGTCGTCTGTTCCTTAAATTTTGGGAGGAGAAAAGTGAGAGTGGGGAAGATAGTGGATAGAAAAGTGAAAGTAGGAAAGGGGGTACGAAGAAGGACAATTCGAGGGTTGATCGGTTCTTGGTTGGGTGATTTATTACTATGATTTTCCGGTTAAGGTTTATGATAGTTTTAAGCGTCTAATTTTCGAGGTCTTTATCGTGGTCGTGTGTAGTGTAGCACGTGAGGTTAAGTTGTCCTCGATTTTTCGTTTTCGCCGTGCGATCGACGCAGCCGACAAACAGCTGTATGTACTGTGCAGAGCTGGAAAGATGGCGCGCGGGGGCTCAGGGGCAAGGGGAGCATTTCACTTCCTCCGCCTGTGTCCGTTTGCGACCCGCCCGAAACCCCCACCTTTAAATTCTTGGTAATACGTCGCTACAGTAGTAACACTATCTTATCTGCAAGTAATACATTCCATTACCCACTGTGGATTTAGGGATCTATTGAAGATCTCTATATAGAGATCTAAGAAACGTAATTATTTTGATTTATCTTTCATGTAATTGAATGTATCTTTAATATATACATGGTGGCAATCTGAGACATTGTTAAATAAATCTTCAAAAGTTATCTACCTATTTAATGACAGATTCATCCTCTGTCCTTCCTATAGCTTATTTGTTTGATAGCTGCAATATTTATAGAAAGTATAGAGATTACTAAAACTTATCTAAAGTTGTATTTTTTTTATACTTTTATAATATATATAAAACTGACTGTATATAAAATGTACATAATAAACAGCACAAAAATTTATTACAAGCTGTGTAAAATTTATGGTACACAATAAGATAGAATAAGCGTTGTAGCAATATGAGTAAATGATAGACATTGTAAAAAATAAAAATAAATAAAGAAAATTTATTTGCACGCTGCAATTGCATATCTATAATCGGTAATATATCGACTGCCAATCATTGGTATAGATGAGCTATGCTATTGGTAATATTTACCATCAGTAATTTAATTAGTTATAATAATCATTATACACAAGGTATAGAAGAAATATGTTCTTCTACCTTCTCTCTGTAGGCAATAATCTCATGTATTTTCTTAAAATCAAATTCCGCCAAACATACAATAAATGCAAGCCGATTTAAGTGCCATCTTTTTAAATTGTTTCAATCCTCCGAAACGCACGTAAACAATATTTTAATAAATTGAATAAGCAATATAAAATATTAAAAGACAGAATAACTAGAAAAGCAGTTGAAAAATTTGCAATTACTTCTAGTAACATAAATTTCTATTAAATTTTTATTAAGCATATCATATATGTTTTACATAAAAAAGCTTTGGTTTTTTCATTTATTATTACGCCGATAACATAGAAAACACACATAACTACATTAGGGAACTCTGGATCAGAGGTTTGTTATGCCCTCTAGAATTGAATGCAATGAAAGCAGAAACCACGATCAAGGTAATTACTGAAATCGGTAACCTCTAAATTGCAAATATAACAAGGATTCTCTTCTATTATTTCCACACGTATTATGGTACTTTTTATTAAATATTTGTGAACTGCGCAGTGTTGCAACAAAAGCGAAGTATGTATATGAAACGAGTCATAAAGGAAAACTGCATTCTTATATTTTTCATTAAAACCTAATAAAAATATTAACACAAGTGTAAAATGCTTCTGATGAAGACAAACTAGAATAATATTATTTAAAAGACACTCTACTATTTTATGCACTTTATTAACACAAGAAATTATGCAGGTATTGAGTAACATGATGAATGAAGCAGGAAAGTATTTAGTCAACATTGGAGGAACATTTATTTTATCACAAACATCTTACAATATTTATTGTCATATCGGAATGATTTCGAAAATAAAGTAAAACGATTAAATACCTTAATGCCTTTTTGTAGAAGATGTAAAATTGCATCAATTAAAGTAGCCGAAATTATAAAGTCCCATTTAAGAAAAATGTATATCATTAAACATTTGGATATTTAAATAAATTCATTATTGTTGTATCTCGTATATAATATTGTCAGTTTATTCTTAAACACCACTATATAACATGTCAGATAAACTTAACATTTTGATAAACAATTTAAATAACTGAAATGTTGCTGTTTCTTCTTACATAACAAAATTTTATTTAAAATATTTCAGCGTTAGAACATTAACAGCTTAAAAACACAGTAAAACCACATCTAATATTACTTCACATCTTTTTAAATAGTCAGTGCTTGAAGTTGCATAGACGTATTCAACTTTGCATAAGCAAATTCGTGAGAAAACATTGCATCATGCTCACACAGCAATCAAATTCGACATCACGGTCATAGTCCACGTATCATTGAGTCATAAATAATTTTCACTGTAGAACCAACTTAATTTTTCGGGAAAACCTACATGACTTATTCTGAGTAACGTTTATTTGTAGTTTTGCAGAAATTTAGTGTGTTATTTCCCGATATATTCTTATATTTCACTATAACATAACCTTTACAGTTACTTAACCATAACCTAAACAATATTCTACAAAACATAATGCATTTTTTGCGTTGTAGAGGGAGCCACTATAATTGCATTTAAATATCATGAAGTAGTATTACTAAATGCTCTAGTCAATACAAATATTTTTAACATTATATCAATGAGAGATGTGAATTGGCATTCTGCATTCCTCAAATATTGGAATTAAAAAACATAAATCGGCGTGTTTTATTTTTTAAATATTAAAAATAACAGATACGAATTAAATTTTTTTAAATTTTTCAAACGTCAAAAGCAGAAGATTCAAATTTATGTGTTTAATTTTTTAGATTCTGAAGAAGATTCAGAAGACGAGAGATAATTTATATTAAATTAAAATTTTATTATATAAAATTTTCTTGTTAATTTTCTTGTTATATTAAATTAAAATTTTATTAAATAAAATATTATATTGCTTTAAATAGGTGTCAGCTTGTTCCACATATTTCGTGAAAATGAACAAGAATTAAAGCTGAATAAATAAATTTTTGCTACAAAATGATACAGTAATGTGAAAAATTCAATTATATCAATTTGTGTGTAATTTATCATATATTAAATTATGATAGATTAAAATTGAATATTGTTTATAGTATCTCTGTTCTCATTCTAGATGGTTAACAAAAATTTTGTTCCACAACGTATAACAAATTTTTGTTACACAATGTTACAATTTTATTCAGACATTCTCAAAGCTTATATATTGCTTTAATAGTATTATTTTAGTATTATTATCTTGTACAGTATTATTTTCAAAGTTCAACTACAATGTTCGTATTTGATTTGTCAAAAATTTAAGTTAAGTTCGAATATTTTTGCAAATAACTGTATAGAAAAAGAAAATTATCGACGGACTTAATTCGATTAATGTTTGTCGGAGGTCAGGCAGGAAGTCTGTGGTCAGGAACTGTGCTCAGAATTAGGAATAGAAAGAG
>NW_016910588.1:1655903-1680945 GCF_001483705.2 Eufriesea mexicana
TTTTCTAGTAAAAAGAACGAGAAACGAAAGATTTATTGAAATATTTTGTATTGTTCATAAATTTGTACGACTCTCAAATATAGTAATATGGTCCAGTTTATAAATATTACATAGAAATTTATATTTTTCAATTTTCTAAGTAAAATATTATATTTTAATGTTTATAAATAGAATATTATAATATTAGACAATAGAATATTATATTATAATGTCTATAAATAAAATATTATAATATTAGATAATATAATATTATATTCCAATGTCTATAAATACTATAACAATATTTTTCTGAAACTCTATCGTTATGTTCCTGAAGATTTACCTAATAATACATTTATTTTCTCTATTTTGTTCCTTTTGAATTAATAATGTATTTATTTTCGCTATTTTACCTCTTTTTAATTAATAGAATATTTACTATATGCATTTTGTTTCTTTTCAATTAATAATATATTTATGTTCTTTATACCAGTCATTTCTTCCTAACTTTTGTGAAAATAATTTTTAATAAAATGTAACAAAAGGAAAGTGAAAATTATATTAACAACATTAATAGTTCCTAACAATAAAACAAAATTTATTTGGGTAGTTAAAATATCTTGAGATAAAGAAATGAATAATATTCCATAATATTCCTTTAAATATCGAATTACGAAAGGATATTGATACAGAATTTTCTGCACAAATTCATCTAATATAACTGGTATTTCTTCTTCAAGCTAACCAGAGATATCTATGCAAGAACCTGTATTATTCTAGTAGAGAATTTATACCTCATTCTTGTTTTTAGGATATCCTATATCGTATTTCTAATTTGTATTTAATTTCAATTCCGGCAGCAATAATGTTTTGCTCTTATTCTCTAGCAAATTGTTAAGATTAAAGGTAACATGGAAATGGTAATAAAGCTACGAGAAGAAAAGAATGCATTAATTAATTCTCTTTAGTTTGTTATTATAGAAGAATTATACATAATATTTCGACGTAATATTTTATTTTCACAAAAATCATTTACATTTTAATGCATTGCTATATTTATGCTAAAGTATCAATTTTAAATTGTAATATTTCAAATATTGTAGTAATGTTGGGATATTAAATATCAATATTTTAATATTTTTAATAATTTAATTATATTAAATGAATTTAAATATGTATTAAATAAATTTAATATTAAAAATATCAAATATTAATGTTTCAAAAATATTATAATTATATTAAAATATCTAATATCGATATTTTAGGAAAACATGAACAACACTTTATATTACACTTGTCGTAATTAAGATCAAATTAGGTACAATAAATTATTATTTATTAAATTTTTACTTCATGTTTTGAAGAATTTTTGATTAAGAAGTGACACAATTAACAGGTCAAGCATTACACATAATTGTGGTGTAGAGGTTCACATTGCGGATTGTAACAGTAGCTGTCTTGTTTTTTTAAAGGCTAAAAGGTATGGTAAGAAACAAGATTAAATGATGTAATAAACTTGATTGTTTCATTTAGCAACTTATATACGTATAAATGTATTATCCCTGCGTGTAAACATGTCTTTCTTTATTCATGCTATTTTCTTCCATTTTGTTAATTTTTTAAGAAGGTTTTGTAACTATATCACGAATGCATTTAATTTATAATATTTATTAATACAATTTACAGACAGACATTTCATTCGCAGAAAATTTATTGTTCGTTATTTATTTTTATATGTATTTATGTATAATATTTCATTTTGTTCGTATTTTATAATTTGTAAGAACGAGTACTAGTATGGGTACTACATATGAAAACAACACTATATAGTATATTTTGTACAAAATTATAACTTTCATTTGTTAAATAAAAATTGAAGATAGTTGATGACCATAGTAAAAGTTATGTTTCATAAATTTTGTCGAGTTAAAAAAATTATATGTAATATACTTTATCATACGAACAATGTTTTATTAATATTAGAATTTTAGAATTTAGTTCCTTATCTATTTATCAAGAAACAATTTTATACATAATAAATGCAAGGAGTATTTACATTTGAAATGTCTGTTTATGTTATTATATTTTTTCCATGTATTGTGTGTATAAAATATTTAAAATTCTAATTTTGGCAACACTATGATTTATTGGCAATATCAAAATAGTAATTTTAATTACTAAATTACTGAAATAGCAATTTTAGTAACTAAAATTACCAAAATATCTTATTATTAGTGAAATCACCAAAATAGTAATTTTAATTAATAAAATTAAAATTATTAAAAATATTCAATTTCGTTACAAAAATTATAAAAATTTTTACGTAGATGTTAGAATATTTAACTCTAATGCTCTATTGATGTTTCTATCTATCTCTCTACAAAACAACAAGCAAAAGATAATTCTGATTTCATACTTACCAAATAAATTTAATATTTCTAAGAAATGTTAATAACATAATAATCTCGAAATCTTATTTTACCTAGCTAGTACCATTAACTTGGCAATATCATTTACGAAAAGAAAAGTTTAATTTAAAGGCCATAAAATAATGTCTATGAATAATTGAAAATTATGGTAAAACTTCAAATAAAATCATACATATATTAATGAATTTATGATAAATTTCGATCGAGGATCCTACATCTCGATGCTGTTGTAGAATAAAGAAAACGAGATCGGTTGTAGAATATTTATGTTGGAAATAAGAAGTTAGAACCGCTTACTATTATCTTTCGCTTCGTGTTAACAAAGTAATAAAAGAAGCGGGCAGCGAGTTTATTTTCTTACGTTTATTTCCTCGTGAAAGTGTCTTGTAATAGCGATAATAAAAGAAAAAAGTGAATTATTGATAACGTGCTCGACGACTATCCTTTTAAACAATTATTGAATCACACGCGAAGACCAGATAACTTTGACTAAATATAGGAATCGTTCGTTTTATTGCACTTCGCTGCATCTTCTATACACGATTGCATTCTTATTGGATTATTTTATATACGTACGTACATAAGTACTCACAGATATTAGTATTTCTGAGTACAAGAAATCATAAAAAAATTCTAATTTTTGCTTTCGGATCTTTCATAGAATTTTATAATCTTACTCTAATTATATAGCATCTAGTACAACTTACAATTGCATTTACATGAACAAATCGGAAGATTTCCTAACCTCAACAACGATGGCAGTTACATTATTTAATACTTCGATTAAATTTAATATTCAATATTTTAAGAATATTTGTAATATCAATTCATCAATATTAACTGGTTATAACAGTTATGATACAACTATAATACGGATTATCATATAATATTTGTATTTAACATTTTACCTTTATTTATATATAATAATGTTCATATAAGATTATATTTTGTTGTCTTTGTAATAATAAATGAGAATATTTACATCTGTCTATTTCTATTTTGTTAAACTGAAAATTATATAATTTATAATATTTATAATATAGTTATAATACTACTTATAATGTATTTATGTATATTTACATTAAAATTTTTATATTTATTCTTACATTATATTGTTTCAATAAAACTGTATTTTGTACAATGTTTGGTAATTTTGTAATTGATTAATTTTATGTTTATATTTAAATTTGTATGTTTATACTGACTTCTTTTTCTTATAAATATGAATATTTACATTCGTTCTTATTTTATTAGATTATAAAGTTTCTCTAAATTAATTCAACTATAGATTTAGAAAATGGTATAAAAGAAATTAATAATATAAAGAAAGAAGAGTATAAACTTAATAACTGCACACCATGTGATGCAATTATTGCATTAACGTATTGTACTTAATAACTCATTTCCCTCCTTAGTTATCTACGTTATTAAATTGGGATTGATGAACTAAGAACCCAGCCATTTAATTTCCTGTGATTGTATTGTGTTAGCTACATACTATGTGTTACCTATAAGAAAATACTTAATATGTAGTCGCCATATTATATTAATAAATTACGATAAATTACTGAACTTGCAGTTACTTATTAATTGCAACTACACGTTGTCGTGTAGTAACAATGCTTATGCAAATTTTCCGCGGCCTTATGCATAAAACATTAGGTGCATAACGACACTATATACACACGATTATGTAGATATATATGTAGTGCAATTTGGCTAAATGTTAATCGGTTAAACAGCTGCATAATTTGAACTCTGAACAATTTTCGTTATAGTTCTCAATTCCCTGAAATAATGTTTAAATAAATATAATAATTGTTTCGTTAAAATTTTTATGAAATTTTTAAATTTAAGTTAACTTAAATTATTTTTAATTTATTTTTCTTGTTTTATTAAATTAAAAAATTTAATAATAATATTTTGGAATTATTTTGTTAGTGGATAACTCTTTCATAAATAATTGATGTTTACTAAGAAAAGTTTTACAATATGTGTTTAAAAATGCTGTGAAAAAGATTAATCAAGACGTAAAGTAATGCAAAAGTAACATGGTAAATAAAAAATCGGAAAATTTTTATTTCGTATTTAATTTTCTAATTAATACTATTCAAATATAAATTTGTAAATTATGCACGCAAATAACGTAGAAGCGTGAAAGTTACGTTCTTATGTCAATTTCGATTATCCAACTTCCATGCCATACTTCATTTTTATGGCATGCACAGTATGGTTAATTTCACGTGTATACTTCTGTTACAAGAAAATTGGGGAGAAAACATATAATTACATGACTTGAATCAAACTTTTGGAAACAAACGGGAAACTTTTTTGTAACTACGTTTTCTACTTTCTTTGCAAGTTATTAAATCTTAGAAAATTCGTTTTACAATTGTCTATAAGGAGGAAACGGAAATGAACAGAAATAGTATAGAAAATATATATTTGTTTATCAGTTCAAATATGAATTTACACTAATGTCACATTAACATATGTGAATATATAGAATATTATATAATATAATAATGATAATAATTATAATAAAATTTAATAATAGGTAAAACATTCATTATTATTACAATTTTTGTTATAAATAAATTGATTTATTAAGTAGCTGTATTTAAATGTATTACTTTATTTCGTCATAATTAATATCAATTTAATGAGTATAATAAATAAACATATGAAGTTATTGATATAATAAATTGATATCTATAATGTAATAATCGTTAATCGAAAATAATTATTAATTTCAAGATTCAGGAATATTGGAATTGTCAGATTTTTCAAACTATCGAAATTAAAATGCTAGAATAAAATGATGTACAATTCTGTAATTCAATTTTATTAATTTAAAGTTGAATTTTTCAAATATGAATTTACACTAATGTCACATTAACCTATATATATAATATTATATAATATTATTATAATAATTGTAAGACTTAATAATAGGTAAAACGTTAATGAAACGTAATAATAATAAAACAAATATAAATATTATATATAATTTATATTCGTTCACAAGTTTCATTATTATTACAATTTTTGTTATAAACAAATTGATTTATTAAGTAGCTGTATTTAAATGTTTTACTTTATTTCATCCTAATTAATATCAATTTAATGAGTCTAATAAATAAACATATCGAGTTATTGATATAATAAATTGATATCTATAATGTAATAATCGTTAATTGAAAATTATTAATTTCAAGATTCAATAATATTGGAATTGTCAGATTTTTCAAACTATCGAAATTAAGATGCTGGAATAAAATGATGTACAATTCTGTAATTCAATTTTATTCATTTGAAGATGAAATTGATTTAAGTAATTAAATAATGAATATAATTTCCGACTGTTTCTTTATAAAGAAGCGAAAAGAAGAATTAAGGACTGTTTCTGTGAATTTTTATTTTATTACTTTGTTGACTTGTTGAAGTATTATATCCCCTAATTATGTTTCTTCAAAATGATATTTAACTTACATTTATATTCATATTATATTTACATTACATTTTTATTTATATTTATATTCGTATCATATCTATGTTTTATTTATATATATATCTATATTATATTTACATCATATTTATACTATATTTATATTATCCACTCAATTAATATTTACCTGATAACTCCACAAGTAAATGAAAAAATTAATAGTACAGGTAGCCCTCCTACAACACGGCATCCTATAACACAGTTTCGCTCTAACACAATAAGAAAATTGCAATAACCTTTGCACTACACTGTACTTCTACATAAGCAGTGACGACGAAGAAATTTATTAAATTAAAGTGGCATTAAATTAAAATAATATTTTTGTTCTTTTTCGTTTTGTTTTGTATTGTACATACATTTATATTTTTAATAAAAATTAAATTGTTTATGTAGAATTAAAAAAAAAATTTGTTTTTAGTAAATTTTCGGAACGTAACCCAACTTTTTGTATTGGCTCTGGGTCTCGTACAACACGGTTTCACACAACACGGCATTTTCTGGGAACCTATCTACCGTGTTATAGGAGGGTTACCTGTATATATTTCATATGTACTATTCTATAATACAAAATGTCAGTTTGACTTGTAATTTACATCACACAAAATTCATGCTATCCTTAAACCAACTATATAATCTAAATCACAAAGTTTCACAAACATCTTTGTGTAAATAATTTCCAATAAATACTGTATTATACAAAGGTTATCTACAAATGCACTATACAATTTTTTACACCTTAATATCGCTATTTGAACACTATTTCTACCAGATAGACGTAATAATCTGCAAATGAGACTTCAAAAAACAGCAAAATTGCATAATGTTAAATGATACAGTATAATCTTGTAAGAATACATACAAAAAATTAATGGCAAATAATTCTGGAACATTTTCTCATCGCATTTGCATTATGTTACACAGATCTTCTTGCTAAAGTTAACGCAGATATACGTGATTACCAAAATTGCAATTCAATTTTCTTATTGCGTACGTTCAAATCTGACATCGTAATGGACTCAATAAAAATTTCCGTGTTACACAGAACAGTCACAGATTTTCTTCAAAATACGTGTGAAATAAAAGAAATGAGACGTATTTTTGTTCATACAAACAGCTGATTACCATACAATACCATACACGCGAATGAACGTTTGATGCGATGGACTTTGTATAGCAATTAAGAACGTCTGCGGGCGATAATTTCAAGTTTTCCGCGTAGTCTCCTTTTCCACTATAAATTTTCTGTAGCTATTACTACAAGTAGGCTCTCAACGACTACTATCATGTCGCAACTACTTTCTTCTTTGGCCATAAGACATAACGCGATGCACGCTGGCTAGATTTCAGATGTTGCGAGGACCGAATATTCGAAAGAAAATATTGGTACATTTTCATAAAATAGTATGACGGTATTTTAACATTAAACTTATCATCGTTTTAATGATCGTTTTAAAGCTTTCGATTAAAAATTCCGCATTCGACGTTATCGTTTTATTGACTTAATTTCACGATTTTCCTTCTAATAGAAGTATAATGAATTTTTCAATATCTTCTTTTATTCCGATTTTTCTTTAATTTTTCTTTTATTGTCTTTTCATTTGACGGTTATTTGATCAATTGTGGCAGGTTTGGTGTTGAGGAAATGTACTTACTATGTCGCTGAATGACAAAATTAGCCCTCTGCACTCGAGAGGTGAGCTTCAGTCACCATTTTATAAAATTTGGAAGATCGATATTAATTAATATATCAAATTTAATGTAATGTAACTGTGTGCGAGGTATCGAAATCAAATTATTCTACAATTCTGTTATTATATAATTCTTTATTTACTGCTTAAAAAAGCATCGTCAGTTTCTTAGTAGAGTCTTTGAATTTCTACTCTTCTCTAGCCAAAAAATCGTCGAGTGCAAAGGATTAATATATCAAATTTAAAATGAACCAACGATGTGTGGAATGTCGAAATAAAATAATTCTACATATTAATTTGCGTATGATTTCTTATTTACCGTTTTAAAAATATCGTCGACTTTATGACAGAAAGTTTTCGAATTACTATTTTTCTGTAACGAAAAGATCGCGAGTGCAAAGGATTAATAGCTTCATCGAATATTAACCCTTTGCACTCGAGAGATGACCCTCAGTCACCATTTCATAAAATTTAGAAGATCGATATTAATTAATATATCAAATTTAATTTAATGTAACAGTGTGCAAGGTATCGAAATCAAATAATTCTACAATTCAATTATTATACAATTCTTTATTTACTGCTCAAAAAAGTATCCTCAGTTTTTTAATAGAGAACGTTGATTTTTTACTCTTCTCTAGCCAAAAAATCGTCGAGTGCAAAGGGTTAAAATTAATATTAGACAAAAAGGAATAGTAATATAAAGTATTATGTTTATAATGAAGTATGTGTTTTATTACAATTGTCACTAAAATTCTGGGAAAATTTTAGGATACCTGAAAATACACGTGATAATGGTGAAGTCATATAATATCGTGGAGTTGGCGTATAATGTGTTAAATCTGAGATTATGCCTTTCCAAATGCAAAATTACCGGAAGCAGAAATAATGCTATGCATAATTTCATGTAGAAGTTATTTAAAATGTTATTACAAATTTTTGAGAATCATATTCGATAATTTCTGTAATTATTGCTGCATTTTTTATTTATCATTTCATACTATGTTCGCCTTATTTTTGCTGATGACGTTATTAATAACAACTTAATTATTGTTAACGATAATTAATAACAATTTCTGATTTAGGATAGCATATGCTAATTGTATAACAGTTAAGGTTTACAGTTAATAAAATTAATAATTAACACGTGTTAATCTAAAACAAAAATTCCCATTCGAAACTTCTTTTATTTCTTACATTTCTCCAGTTAGTATGTTTTCAGGTATACCATGTATAACAATTTCTTTGGACAAATAATGGATATTATTTGTAATAAATATTTGGACAATAATGAATAATGAAATAATGACAATTTAAAGATTATAATTATGATTGTATTTTAATTTTTCTAGGCGAATTTTAGTAAATAATTTTATTTCTTAGTACCATTGCCAATTTCCATAAACCTTGAAAATATTTTATCATTGTGGTACAACTTTCTATGGGAAATATTTACTTCATCTATTCAAGGTTATAGAATCGTTTATAATATACTATTTTAAAATAATATACAATATTTTATTTTTTAATTCAATTTTATTTCTTAGTACCATTGCCAATTTCCATAGACCTTGAAAATAATTTATTAGTATATGTTTATACATTATAATAATTTATCAGTATTAGAAAATCTTTTATAATATACTATTTTAAAATAATATACTATATATACAATATATACGAAATGTAATTTAAATATAGTATAAATATAAAATAAAATTACATTATATAATAATATTCATGTACCTAAATATTAACATCAGCGAACATCAGGACCTTTAAAATCGCCTAACATCGAGATGACCCTAGCACCACCAAATTGCCTAACATTCCATACGTTCCATTATATATCCTATCCTGCTATTCGTCTGCATTAAATCTACATATACGAATATTACATTGAAAACGAAGTTCTGCGGTAAACGTAACCTCGAATTTGTCTATACACGTGACACATTAGATCGAATTACGAATTACAGTGAAAGCTGATGATCAAACGATCCACGATCGACTCGATGCCTACGTGATCTTTCATTTAAAGTGGTGTTTCGTCGTGTATTATTGGATTACAAGTGTAAAACAAACGCCGAGGAAAGAGTCACTGGTAAGGCATCATGGATGCCGCGGCTGTATAATCGACGTGTCATAGGTCAAGCCGATGAGATACCATTTCGCAGGCTGCGATGTTCGCAGTCAGTGGCGTGTTCTTTGGCGAAACACAGACTTAGCCATTCCATCTGCCTTTCAAACCTGCCGAGTTTCGTTATATAATTACACCGAGATCGAATCCTCGCTTCTCCATCGGCCCACTTGGTTCTCCATAGCCTAAGGTAAGAATCAACGCGATCTAGTATCGACTGGCTCCGATATCCGTGAATCATCGACTATCGATTCATATCTAACTTCATCGTCCCTTTGGTCTCGTTGTATTTCCAATATTATGCGCATATATATAGATACTACAACTTTGGTAAATATTTGAGGTGTTTCATCTTGTTTCCTCGAGACGATAAATCCTGCAGCTTGCGATCTCTCTTGTATACAATTTGATTATTCTCGATATCTCGTGTTATACTTGTACGTGATACGGCAACCTGGAATATTTCATCCGACTAATCCTCAAACTCTCGGATTTTTCTCGTGTCTCCTTGTTATCAAGTTTATGATTCCCGTGAACTCGCTTCTTGGTGATAAAGGAGAAAATTTAAAAATACGGATAAGTAAATGTTATTATAAATGCTATTTAGATCAGGATACTTCGTTGACGAAGTTAGTTGTTGTTTTGATAGAAGTGATAAGAATAGGGGTATCGACCCATGTTTAATGCGAGTTGTGATACATGCAATCATAGGAAGCTGGGAATAAATTATTTTAAATTATTATTCTGGTAATGTGGGATTAGAATTTTGAGATCTAGGAATGAAAAGGTTTGTGCTATTTGTTCTTTGAGATTTATTCCTTACGAATGTGTGTATGTGTGTGTGTGGGTAGGTTAGAGAGACGAGTTAGGGAGACCTGTGGATAAACTTGAATTGTTGAAATTCTTGAAAAGAGTGCAACCTCGACATTAACCACGAGGTACATTATAATATGACCTTTCTTATCAATTGCTACAATTGGTTTCTCTTGATTACTATACAGCAGTGTTTATATCGTGTATCTTAAAATTTGCCGGACAAGCTGTAGGAATATTTTTCATAGCGTTATATTTAATACTATGTATATTAAGCTTGATAGATATAATCTATTTGGCTGTATCATACAAAATCGTTTCGTGTTGCTACTTTAATTTGTATCTTTGTTAAATCTTATCGGGTGTGTATAATAAATAATAAAAAGAATATTTGGCTTTTTCATTGCAAGATGATTCACGTAGGATAAGGATCTTGTTAGGGTGTGAAGATTTAATAGACGAAGATGAAAATGTAATCATTATAAAATTTACGTATGATAGAATTGTGGAATGTTCCAGTATGATTGCCAATTTAATACTATGTGTGTATTAATTAAATTGCAGATGCTCATAGAAATGTATATTTTTTTAGGAAATTGATCATAAAATGGAACCTTCATTTTGTATATTTTTTATTATATATATATATATTTTATAATATATACATTTTTATGAAAACGTATGTGCCATACGTTCGCCATGTTTATCTCGTAAAATTTGATACTAGTTGTTTGTTGAACCTTCGAACAAATTTACTAACAATAATAGTAAAAATAGATATGACAGATATTGTATACATTATCAAGTAATTTTTGACATCGAAATAGACAAAATTTAATAACTATTTGTGATTAAGAATTTTTGAAAAATATTCTGTATAAAACTTCTATTTTTGATACCATGTTACGAATATATGAAATTTTTTAGTGGTAATATTGCTGAAAAATCAATGTCAGTTAAACAATGACATTAAAGCATAATATTACATATATGTTGAATTATAAATTGATTTTAACTGATTTAAGATTAATAATAAATCAATACTCTTTAAGAGGTACAGTTTATTACTAAATAAACCGAATCAAATTATAATTATAATTATAATCTCTAAACAATAATAAAGGAACATATTTATTATAATATGTGAAATTTAAATTCATTCTAAATCATTATTGACGGTCATTTCAATTTCAATTACATTATTTAAACATTTTCACATATTTCAGATATATAAACATCTGCGATTTATTAATAATATATCACTAATAATACTATTCTCACAAATTTTCAATTACTTCACATTATTCTGTATGAAAAAGAAAAAATATGTATTTTCGTATTTTAATAATCATAATAATGTTACATAGTAATCAGTTTCTGACGAATTAAATGTTAAATATTATTTATCGAATGGAAATAGTACATTCTTATAATTACCATGTTTTAACAGTATAATTATGTACAAAAAGATTTGTGGAAATTTACATTTCGAATTTAAAAGATATATTTCGATCTGTATGTTTCATATGTATAATTAATAAATGTTACGTAGAATATATATTATATACACAAGCAGAACAAATGTAATATCCATCTGTATATATATTTTTTAACTTGTTAATGATTTTGAAAACTTAAATTTTTCACAATATATAGTTATAACTGCATTTTTTACTACATAATTGTAAAATTAATATTTGTACTTGAAAAAAGAAAACCACTTATCATAAATAAGATGTAACAGTCTTTCAAATAATTTTAAAGTCAGTAATATTAATTTTTAAACAGTCATTAGTACGAAACATCGTTTTAAAGTTCGTATTTAGTAATTTCCTTTTTTCGTTTAAAGATATAATTTACTTTCCATTTAGATATATTATTATTTTCCTTTTATAATAAATATTATTTCCATAAAAATAGCATGTACAAGGAAAATATTATATTTTCAACAAAGAAATAATACTAAAGTAATACCAAAGCAATACTTAGAAATTAAATAAAAGGATGAAAAGAAAAATTGAAGGAATAATATTGTTTCGAAAAATAATACGATTTTGACTTATGCTAACGTAATATGAACATAAATACTGGCTATGAGATATGCAAATAATAATTTCGTATTTAATTACAGCAATCGTCTCGCAAATGGCGCGAACAAGTGTGAAAAGGAGACATTCTGATCTGCCGCGTTTCGAATCAGTCGTCAGAATCTCCAATCTCCCTATAGTAGAGAATAGTATACATATTGCTGGTAATGTGTACGATAAGTTAAAGGTAAGCAAAGTGTTTCAATAACAATTTCACGCATCTCGTCGCTTTCCCTCATCTTTCACCTATTAGTTTCACCTGCCGTGAAAGCGCACCAGGTTTGCAATGATGGGGTAAACCTTTACATGGCACATCCCATTCAGCAGCAGAATAGCGCGAGTAAAGTACGTTTTCTGAATGAGCACGTGAAAGTATGTAACAAAAAGAGAAAATGTTATTCTTACTACTCAAATGTTCCCTTTTATTCTAAACTTCAAAGCCAATATTATAATATTTATCTTTGGCGGATTTTTTGTTCCCATTTGTTGATTAGTACTATTATTATGTTAGTATTTTAGTATTATTTTGTATCCAGATTTTCTTATCTTAATTTAATCTCTAACAGATTTTCATAGAACAATATCGAGGAATAGATTTAAAAATTATTCGAATTAATTATTAATTTATTTTATATTTATTTTAATTTATTTCAATTATAAATAATGTAAATTACACATAAAATAATAATTTATATTTATTTTAATTAAAAGTAAATTTTTATTTACTTTTATTCACATTACATTGTTTACATTTACATTACTTGTACCTAATATTATTTTATTTTATAATTAATTTTGATATATTTGAATACGTAATATGTACATAATGTGTGTATACTACATGCTTAAAATACACCTTTAATGTTCATATTACTGTATTATTTGGAACTAAATAATATTTTGACAAAATATTATAAAATATTACGAAATATTGGATAATATTTTATAATAATAAAATAATATTTACACATAAATATATTTGATGCACATATATACCTACAAATATTTTTGGAAATAATATTTCACCAAATCCGATTAATTTTCTTATTACTATATTCCTGTAATCGTTTCAAAATGATTATTTCATTATTTTACAGTTACAGGTTCAGCTTGAGATTATTTCGAATAACATCAAACACATCCTTAAATATCAGTCACAACATTAATAGTTTATCGTGTCTAGATCCGTTTTAGAAATCGTTAAATTTCTCACCAACGATCTACCATTAAAGAATCAAAAGTGTAGTATAAAAGTCTGAATTTCAGCGTTCGAATTCATTGATGAGTTGGAGTTTGTGTACCGCTGAACAGTCATTCGCGATTGCAACAGCATCAGCGAAACCTGCGATTTATGCATTAAATGGGCCTATCACGACCATCGATCAGTTGCTCTGTAAAGGTATCGATATCGTTGAACAAAGAGTACCAGCCGTGCACCTTCCTCCTCATATCGTAAGTTCATGCTCGTCCACGAGAAAAGTGATAATTCAGATTCAGAGTTTCAAGTGTGTTTGATTTATTTTTTGTCTGATTAAGATGTACTGCAATGCACGAGAATACGTGAACAACAAAATCGTTAGGCCTGTTCTGATGCGTGCCGGAAGCGTGAAGCTGATAGGGAGCCAAGCTGCAAACGCTGCAGCAGAGAGATTAGACAACGCTCTAACTGTCGCGGATAAATATGTTGATCGTTACTTACCTGCCGATCCCACCGACAAAACCGATGGTAAATTATTCGTCAGTATTAATCGACAGTATTAATCCTTTGCACTCGACGATTTTTTGGCCAAAGAAGGATAGGAGTTCAAAGATTTTCTGAAAGTTAAGTTACAGTACAAAGCTGACGATATTTTTCTGAGCAGGAATAAGAAATCGTATGATAATTAACACGTAGAATTATTTCATTTCGATACCTCACATACCGTTACATTATTTCAAATTTGACATGTTTATGAATATCGAGCTTCGAAATTTTATCAAACGGCCACCTAAGAACGCAAAGGGTTAATTGGAATCGCGTCATAGAAATTCTGAAACAAACGTAGAGCAATGACCTTTGGCAGTTGTAGATAACGATATAGTCGAATCTAATTAGTATCAAATTCATTTTCAGATTATATTAAATCTTTTAGTACCGATAAAAATATTTTTTCGAATTTTCTTTATACGTTATAAATTATTTTTAAAATATTTGGTAAATGTCAACGAATATTGTTAACACGTTAAGTGCCCGTTTTGCTTGCTATTTCATTCAGGCCCAGATTCGGCCGTCAAGTGGGCCATTGGCGGCGGGCGAAGTGTTCATAAAATTCGGAGATACTGTACCAAGTGTTATAACAGGAATTCCTAAACGTTAGGTCCAAAGATGGCGAAAAATTTAATACCAAAAGTTAGCATCTTTGGTCCTAGTCTGGGCCGGTCCCTGAGGATCGGCCGGGCCCGAACGGACGGTCTAGCGCCGGTCCCTGGGGACCGTGGCACTTAACGTGTCAACCCATTTGCATCATGGCTCTACTTAAGGTGCCGTGTTCAGTTATCAGCGATGTTCAACTGACGACTAGCCTGTATCACCGCGCGCGTATCAGCACCTACTCATAATGACAGTTAAAAGGATTTCCGCAACAAAAGTAAAACTTGTTAAGAATATAATGAACCGATGTAGATGAGATGCTCGCAAAAGGGATCAAACGTGATCTGTGGCATATGAAGAATATTCAGCAACTGGTAATGGAAAAAGTCAGCTTGCGGATTATTCCGCGCTCGGTGATAGGCGACAGTCGTAGCTCGCGGAATATTCCGCGCTTGGATGCAAATGGGTTAATATAATTTTAAACAAATATCGAAGAACTATAATATATTTCTATTAGTTATATTTCTTTTTAGTTATTACAAGTAATATAGTAATATTATAGTAAAACTTACTATATTATGTTTTACTTTTTATTATATCATACTATATATTACTATATTATATTATACTTTTTTTATCATTTAGCATGACTCTCTTTTTAATTTACGAATTGTTATTTAATAATAAATTGATACAATGCTTTTCTTACAAATTACGAATCTATTATATATCAGGTTAAGTTCAATTTCTTCAGATAACACTAACAGAGATAAATAATTTTTATTATCTGTAATAAGTACATAGTTCTACGATTTCTACAAGAAAATGATTTACTTCTCTCAAACTGTGGTCTAAAATGATCATACTGAATTTGTTTTTACTTAGATACATTACTCTAATTTACTGTTTGATAGAGAACTTTTAAAATATTTCTTGTCTTACACTCTTCTCATATTTTATGCAAAATTGTTGCATAATTTAATTGAATAATAAGAAATTATTATATAATCGTATAAGAAAGAAAAAGAGAAATTAACTTGTATTGCTATAGATATTTGGGATATCTTAAGGGGATAACGAAATGAAGACAATAGTAAAATAAAATCTATTTTGAAGTGTGAAATAGCATGTACTCACCGAAAGAATTATGCACAAAAATTGCAGATGCGAATGCCACATAACGACAAGATCTTATCGCCAATTAAAATTATTTTTCAGTATTGCTATAAATATTTGGGAAATCTTAAAGTGATAATGAAAAATAGTAAAATAAAATCTATTTTGAAGTGTGAAATAGCATGTACTCACCGAAAGAATTATGCAGAAAAATTGCAAATGCGAATGCCATATAACGACAAGATCTTATCGCCAATTAAAATTATTTTTCAGATGCTAACCCTCCCGAATTGGTAAGTAAAACCACACGAACGATCAAACACGGAGCCAGGCTATCTAGGAAGTTACAAAAGAGACTAACGCGTCGGACGTTAGCAGAAGCTCGAGCTCTTAAGGAACAAGGAACGGAATGCATTCATGTGCTTTTGTATGTTGTAGAGTTGGTAAGTAAGCTCTCTTTCGATTAACATAGTTGTCGATATAAAAAATAAAAATTGAACAAAAACATAGAAGAGGAAATGTTAAGTGAGTATTAAAAAAGGAATGGTAATAAAAATTTAAATTTAACAAAGTTACTATACTCACAAGTTAAATTATTTGTTTGTAAATACTTTGAGTTCTACTTCTGGTATTTGAAGTCTCACTTCTTATATTTATTATGTCACTGCTGAATATTGGCATGAGTTACAGATTTGTAGTATAGGAAATGGTAAATAATATGAAAAATAATGTATTATTATTAGTGTAATATTTTATTATTAATAGTGAAATAATATAATATCATTATTGTTAGTGTAAGATTAATTTATAATCGTCTATTATTATATTTACATTAATATAATAACAATAGACGATTATAAAGTAATATATGAAGTAATAAAATATTATAATAACAATTACAATATAATAATATAATAATATAGATATTAATATATATTATTATATTATTATATTGCTATTATTCTTGTATTGCATTGTATTAATCGTCTATTATTATATTTACATTAATATAATAACAATAAACGATTATAAAGTAATATATGAAGTAATAAAATATTATAATAACAATTACAATATAATAATATAATAATATCGATATTAATATATATTATTATATTATTATGTTGTTATTATTCTTGTATTGCATTACATTATTGTAATAATTTTAATATATATATCATTACAATATATAATATTTTTACATTGAAATAAAATATATATATATATACATAAAATTTCACATTCACAACATATTACTCTCTTCCTAAAAATGATCTGTTACTCACAATCAGTAACACTTGTATACTAACTGCCTCTCCCATTTTGTAGCCCCTTTTTACCTCATGGTTCAGACTCAGCTGATGTCGCACCTGTCAAATATTAAACGGAATTGCTTGGTTTGTTAAGGGGGAAACGTACCTTTCTTGGGTTCTACAGACTTCACCCCATTATATTCAACTGCCAACCATAAACCTGAACCATCTCCGTTCACGCACCTTCCACACTTTTACCTTAAACAAAGAGAATCACACATACGCACTGAAACACGTATTCTCACATGTCAGACTATTTTCAAAGCACTCGTTGTATTTCTCTCGTGCAATGATGAAATTGACGTGTTGTAGTTAGCGACAGATCCAAAATTAGCGCTTCAAAAGGCTAAAGAGCTTTGGAAAACGTTAAGTTTACCTGAACCAGAAAATCAAGCCCGGCCAGCTACTCTGGAACAGTTATTGGTCCTCTTAACACGCGAATCCGCGCGTCGTATCGTTCATCTGGTGAATGGGACAGCGGCATTAGCAGCTAGGACTCCTCGCAATCTTGGCAGGATCCTCACTAGAATTTCGCACCAATTGCTCGTTGTTGCAGATGCTACGTTGAAAGTAAATACCATTAAATCCCGAACTTTCTTTTATGCATTTATTACATAGATTATACAATATTTATAAATCATATAAAATATATAGATCATGCAATATTTATTTATTATACTTAGACAACATTATACGTATATATAATATGTATAATTATAACTATATAAATATATTGTACATTACAATTAATATTTAATAATTATATTGTACATTACAATATATATAATGTACAATACGCATATACGCATATATATGTATATATCATATAATTATATGCACGCATAGGTATTACATATATAGCGATTATGCGAGTGGTCTATGTTATACATGTTTCGTTTTGGTATATTAAAAGTTATGTGTTTATCATATAAATTATACAATATTTATAAATCATATAGAATATATACGTCATGCAATATACATTTATTATACTTACAAGACAATATTATACACATATATAATACGTATAATTATATCAATATAATTACATTTTACATTATAATATATATAATATACAATACGTATATATATGTGTGTATCATATAATTATATATACGTATACGTATTACATATATAGCGATTATGCGAGTGATTTATGTTATACATGTTTCGTTTTGGCATATTAAAAGTTATGTGTTTATTACATAGATTATACAATATTTATAAATTATATAGAATATATAGATCTTGCAATATATATTTAATAAACTTAGACAAATATATAATGTACAATACACATATACGCATGTATACGTATATATTATATAATTATATGCACGCATCCGTATTACATATATAGCGATTATGCGAGTGCTCTATGTTATACATATTTCGTTTTGGCATATTAAAAGTTTTGCATTTAGATAAATTTGAAAAATTAATTTAGACGCAATTACAAATTTCATTTATCATTTTGACTGCCACGTTGGTCATATATGACCGGTCACGATTTCTCCTCTGTCACCATGGTGGACATTGATGACCGGAGCGTTTGAACTACTTACAATTGTATAAATTGAGTGAAAATTGACAGTTAGTCGACTGTCAACCGTTAGCAAGGCGCCACCGGTGTCACTCGTGACTGCCAATAAGATAAACGCTCCACTGGGTAAGAATATTGTCTTATATCACCAATTTATTATTATATTGCCATTATATGCTTCGAATAATAAAAATATTCCCGTGGCGTCCTCTGCGAAACATGTGATTTCGGCGTGACAGTCAAAGAGTTAATAGTTCAATTTTTTCAGCAATTCACAAAAATAGTTTTATGTTATTGCATGGGATGTAATATAAGAGAAAAATTGATTTCTTTTGGATTCTTTGCTTAGATCACTTGCATAACATTTATACATATTCGTACAATATTCACGTATTTAATTTAATTACTTCTATTTTGTTTCGCGTTTCTTTTTCCCAAGGTGATGCCAGTTATTGGTAAAAAGGATGCAGCCAGAGAACACATATCTTCAATACGTTTGGCTATACACAGGCTCAATTCAACCACAAATCACTTGTTGGTACGTAAAACCTAGTTTTATTTCATTCTTATAATTTTTATCGTTACAGTTTAATCAATAAAATTAGAATTAAACAACAATTATTCTATATACTGTTACTAGTGTTTTCAATTTATATTATACAACAAAATTCAGCAATAAAATTCTGTAATAAATTTAGTATTTATTTCGTTATTATTAAAATATAATTCAAATATGTTAAATATACGAAACCACATTTAAATATGTTGGAATATAAATTAATTATATTTTAATGGTATATAAATAAAAACATAATCTACTTTATAATTAAAATATAAATTTCACTAATATGATAATAATTTGAAAACTAAATAAAAGGCATTGCAAAAATATTATTAAAATGTATAATAAAAGTATCACTCTACTGCTCTAACATTTCAAATTCTGCTCAGAATCTAGCACTTTTGGGTTTATAAATCTTTAATCAGATGCAAAGGAAATATTTTGACAGGCTATTTTAAAGAAAATATAGAAATATATTTATATTTTATTCTATATTTTTATAATATAGAGATAAAACAAGTTTCTCGAGAGAAGCATATGCATTGCTAATTTTTGATTGACCATCACGTGTCGGCTTTAATCTTACAGGAGCAGTTTGCAGCTTTTCTAGCTGGTCGTCCAAGCGTTTCCAAAGTAACACACGTCCAGAGTCATCAGCAAAACCACAATAACCACATGTCGATGTCTTCCAATCCACCAGTAAATGGTATCGAGTAACGAAGTCGTGCTTAAAAGTTATTCTGCGTGAGTTTCATCCATAATAGTTTTTATTTCAAGGTTGATAACTCTCAGGAAAATTCCGGATTGAAATTTCACAGATAAATAATGTCCACTCCACCGAAATAACGTAGTTTCGAATCATTATACTTACCACACTCGGGCATAAGCTATTAATATTCTTCTTTTATGGAGGACACAGTATATCGGTGTCATTCTAAGTTTTCAATTCTTCAACTGAACACTTAACTACCTTTATCTTTAGTACGCAACTGTAATACATAGAGATAAGAAAGTGCAAAAAATAAATATTATAATAATTTCATAGTCATTATGATACCATTAACGGGGTTTATTTGTTTTCTTCTTATCTACGATTTGATGCTTTCAACAGTAGATTATGTATACATACGTTCGAATACCCGAACATCGCGAGTTTATAACATATAAATTGTGTATGTTCAATACAGAATGATAATTTCTTTTGGTTATTACGAATCGATTTACCAGGTGTTGAATACAATTGTAGCTATTTTAATTTTTAAACGATTCTTCGCGTTTTATTTCGTTCAGGAAGGTAAAGCTATTCGAATAAATTTGAATTTTTGAATTATTCAGGGAAATGTTATTGTGGTTATAAAAGTAATAAAGAATTGCGTGTTGCAAATAATGTAATTAAATTTAGATAAGTAATACTCTTGAAGCATTAATATTATTTTGAACCTAATTATCGCTTCTGTTATCAAAGCTAGCTAAATTAGATTTTGTAACAAATACATTAAACTGTTCTAGCTGATAAGGCCAGAGAAAAAGGGCAAAACTTGAAATCCAAATGTTTTAAACAAGAGAAAGATATCACGTTTTAAATTGTAAAATAGTAGAATTCTTCGTTATTTTGTGTTCAAGACACAGACAGTTACCTGTATCTATTCAATTATTTTTGTTGCTTTGCTACGAAACAATACCCTCCTTATTGTAATACTTCAACTTCCTGTCTTTCTAAGAATATTACTCATTCATCAGACGTGGCTCAGATGCTTATTCCTGAAATCTATATCCAATTTAAAATATCAAAAGTAATGTCCGTAATTTATATTTCAACAGTATTTCAATTACATAGAAATAAATCTCTGTATCTTTAAATCATTGATCTTAAAATAGAAATAGTGCAATAAATTGATCTTAAAGTAGAAATAGTGATTCTCCAATACGAGATATAAAAATATATAAGGATAAACTCGGTACAATGTACTACTTTCTTTTATTTCTTCTGTTAAAAATCATGTATACGAAGAAAATTGTGGGATAACGTATAAGAGTATACATATGTACGTAAGTAGTGTGAAATAAACAACTTAAAATAATTAACTCCTCTTTTTGATCCTCGATGAATCATTTTTTATATAAGCGTGTATTTACTATTATACTGTCATGAAACAATCGTATTAAAGTACTACTGACTAAAGCAAAAAGAAAGTGAACGTGGTGAAATCTTACTGGAGTGTTAACATTGGAAACATTTCCTTTTACTTTTTCCCGTTTTTGTTTTTTCGTTTGACATGATCCATCTAAATAAAATACCAAGTATATGAAATATAGTATTATTAAATCTAATTTAAATCTAATAAACATAGTTGCAATACTGCAAATGATAGAAATAGAAAATTTACCTTGCGCATTGGTTTCTAAATTCTAATATTATTATTAAAATCAACGATGATAATTTTTTTTAACAAATAACTAATATATATATATATATACTCAATTATTTAGAATATTTTATTATATTCTTGTTTTTCTTTTTTGACTGTAATGTGAAAAATTTGTAAAAGCGTAAATGTTCATTTAATTATGAAAATAAAATTCTATGTTTACACTGGAACAGTATCAAATAGTGACCATTTATAATTTCGCAATACAATTTCAGAGAACTTAATATTTGAATGAAAAAGTGAAACGAATTATGTAAGACGTGAACAAAAATATCATATCATGAATGAAGCAAGTACTTAATTAAATATAAAAGAACATTTCGAATGACTATTAAAATTTCTTACTATAAACTCGTCGTACCAAATACATTGTTTTTCACATAACATTTTAAGTAATAAATAGTATTCCAAATAATCATTAAAATTTCTTACCTTAAATTTATCATGCCAAATATGGACATAATATATTAGCTATTATAATATAGGCCAAATATCGTTTCAAATAATTGCGTTTAAAAAGTATTTAAAATTTATTGCGTGTATTGAATCCTGTAGTTATTGCGCACAAATTCTCTGATTCATAGAAACATTCCTTTTCGAACGCAATTTATAGGGTGTCCAACTCTTTCAGTGTAAACTTTGCTAAATGAGTCTATATATAGTTAAAAATGAAACTAAAATGTCATGTTATGATAAAATCTATAAATGTTTTATCAAAAAAAAATTTTAAACTATTGCATTCGCGTTTGCATTTAAAAAATTAGCTTTGGTTTACTGATATCGACGTGCTATTGAACTTGACTAAATTAAATTTTATCTTTAACGCAACATTTATTTACTTTCTATTATAGTTTCATATTTTTATCGTGAAACATCTATCGATTTCGTATTAAATATGATTTTAATCTAATTTTTATTTATGGAACACACTGAAAAAATTTATACGAGGAAATTTGGAACTCCCTATACGTATATTCATGTCCCTACTTCAATAAAAAATAGAAACGAATATCATGTTACAAAATTTATACATTTTTATCATTACTTTTCTAAAAAATGTATATTTTTGGCATTTATTTCTAATCTGTTATTATTTGTTTTTTATATGTTTACAGATTATTTCTAGTATAGTCACAGATATAGTATGTATCAAAATGATTTTATGATGGTTGTTCTAAGAACTGGGGGAATATTACAATTCTATCCAGGTATTGATATTATCGTACTCACTTTCCGGTTAAATCACGATTTTGTGCAGTGTAATTACACAACAAATGAAGATTCCAAGACAGTTATCAATTTCATTAAAACTTATTGAAAAAATATATTTCCCTATCATATTTAATGCAACAAGTAATCGTAAGTTGAACAATTAGAGAAATTAATAAGGGAACTTATAAAAAAAATATTTAGTTCAAAAAATTTAAAGCACAGTTGAAAATATTAGAACTTAAAATTGAATTTGTCTTTAATACATTACTTGTTACAACCCTTACACCATTTGTTACAAATTGCTACAATCCTTACACCAAATGTTCCATCACGTTGTCAAATTAAATAAAAAGTTTGTAATATTATGTTAATATTACATCTATATATCTGTTCCATTCATAAAATCCGATTTATAATTTAAATAACCTATTTGTCGTCGTATAATTATAAATGAAATTTCATACTTTGTAACTTCCTATAGGTCTTTGCTATAGGTATATGTATAAAAATGTCATTTGTTAAGTGGTCCATAAAATAAAGGTCGATTCGAAACATCGAAATGTAGATATAGTTATGAAAGAAGGCGGGTATAAAGTCCCTATAGCTGCTATGATTGCGACCGATCGCCAATTTTCAACGACAGTCCCAGTAACGCTGATAACGCGAAAGCACTGTCGTTATAGCGGACTTTGAAGCCTCGTAGCATGTGTACGATCGCCGCTTGTAGATGTCCTCGTCGCTTTTCATTGGCTCGAATGAACGAACCTTAGCGCGCAGGCGGTAAGCCAGTTATAAGAGTTGAGACTGCGTTCAACCAGCCACATTTCTACTTACGCAGTGAGCGCGACCAATCGTCTACGTCGTTCATAGAAATAAGGAAGTAACAAGAGAAGCGTAAGTATCATAGTGATATTACAGCGTCGAAAAATTTGGAAAATTTCAAATTTCCTAGATCCTCCGAATATTCTCTACGTCTCAAAATCGCTTAAATTTCACACAGTTTCATTTCGTGTCTAAACGTACACGCGTAACCTAACTTTTCTGTGAACATTTAAAACTCGGAAACATTTCGGTGAATACGAAACGAATGAATCGAAAATTCCATAAAGATTAATGATAACTTTGCTTATTCGTTATTTGGTGAATATATTTCCACGTGTTTATATTTCTAGAGAAATTTGAAAAGATGACAAAATTATTTTTTAACGCGGTTTCGAGTATTAATAAAGCGGTGCATTAATGTCACGTTCGTGAAATAAATTTTATTTGTCAAGATAGATATTTATTGTTATAATTCACGTTGTGTGTACTTACATGGTATAAGAAATGAATATGAAAGTTGCATTCTGCTGAGGTATCACGTTATGAGGTTTCGAACGTTACCAAGCATAATTGCGAATTCTAGCGAAAGCTGAGAAAGTGTTATATATAGCAGTATACATAGCGTATGCGTATATATGTAACTAGTGCGTTGAACCTCACCTTATCGCGATACGTTGTTTCTTTCCTGTGTTTATCACGGTTTTAACCCGAACTTTTGGCAGTGCAAAAATTCAATTTTTCGTCTAAGTTATCACAGTTACTTAGTTAATTTCCTTAAATGATAAAAATGTTGGTACAATACATGTATGATAAAAATGCAACGATGCACAAAGTGTAAGGAATCTTTGACTAAAAAAGTGATTAAATTTGTTATTAGAACGTTGAATGTCGGATTATCTTGTACTCTAATAAGTTAAATACAACAAGTAAAACAAAAAAAGATATGTTGCATTTGATACTAGTTAAAAGTTTAATAAGTTTAATATAAATACTTATATAAATATTATACAAGTTAATGTATCTATTATAAGAATAATTATATAAATATATA